>NW_023416346.1:86469482-86565887 GCF_014108235.1 Myotis myotis
CAATTTACAATAGCTAATATTTGGAAACAGCCTAATTGCCCATCAGTAGAGGAGTGGATTAGAAAACCGTGGGACATCTACACAATGGGAATCTATGCTGCTGTAAAATGTTGGAATTCTTACCTTTTGCAATAACATGGATGGAACTGGAGAGCATTATGCTTAGTGAAATAAGCCAGTCAGAGAAAGTTAAATATCACATGATCTCACTCTTTTGTGGAATATAATGGAACAGCATAAAATGATGAAGAAAAACAGATTCATAGACAGAGAAGCATTGATTAGACCATCAAACTTTAGAGGGAAGGTAGGGGAGGTGTGAGTAAGGGAGAGATCAACCAGAGGACTTATATGCATGCATATAAGCCTAACCAATGGACACAGACACCACGGGGGTGAGGGCATGAGTTGTGGAGGGGGTTGGGGGGTAATGTGGATATAAGGACACATATGTAATACCTTAGTCAATAAAGGAAAACAATTTAATAAATAAATAAATAAATAAATAAATAAATAAAATAGAATCAGGAAAAAAAAAATATGCATCTTTCAAGGAACATTTTGTCCTGTATCAAAGTTCCCCAAAGTGGCAACTATAGGTACAAATTTTCCACGTTGAAATTGTGCCTGTTTGAAAGATATGCACAGGAGTTAGCATTGTAGTGAGGGAAAAAAGGAATCAGGTGTTTGGCTTGAAGGAGGTGGAAATTTAGGTGGAAAGGTCCCCATGAGAATACTACACCATGCCCATATGAAATAGTACTTTTATGACACGTATCACCAGAGCTTTGTCAATAACCAGTAGTCACTGATCAAGGGCTGGAATAACCCTCCCTATTCTGGGCAAGTAAAACTAAGTACCAAAGGAGGAGAGAAAATGGCGATCGGCAAGGAGGCAGGGAGGGAGAATGTGTGAGAGAGTGAAGGAGCGACACAGGAGTGTGTGGACGTGTGTGGTGTATGTGTGTGTGAGCTAGGGACAGTTACATCTTGTGGGTCTTCCAGAAGGCTGCCAGACCAGGCAGTCTTGAACTGTAAAACCCACTGCCACCACAGACACTCTGGGGCAGCCAGCATGGACACAGAGATCATGCCATCTTGAAGAGCAGACTGCTTGCAACTGGGACCCTTGCCTTACCACCACCCAATATGATCTCAGACGCAAGCCTGGACCTTACAACCACTCGGGGAAAAAAACCTGCAGACCCATGGACACCAAGGCTCCAGACATCCCGGCAGCAGATTGCTGTGAGTCACAAAGCCCATCCCCCTCTCCACCTGCCTACTGCAGTGGCATAGAACTTGCGAGACCCACTCTGCACAACAGGCCTCCTGCTGACACAGGGCAGCTGTGCGAATTAACTTTGACTCTGGGTTCAGTGCACACACCGGAGTCTGTTTCCTGCAGTGCTGGAGTGGGTCTCCCATGGGCACAGGGTGGCTGGGCAACCCGGCCCCCCAAGCAGACTGGGGACCCTGATTTTCTGTGCTAGGGGCAAGCACTGAGCACCAGTGACTTGGCTTTCAGTGCACACACGTAAGGATTCTTTCTCATCCTGTGCACACGGGATCCCCGATTCTCAGTGCAAGCACACTGAGTGCCTGTGACTGAAATTCTCAGTGCATGAGCACACAGGGACCCTGATTCACAGTGCAAGGTCACACCAATCAACAGAGACTCTGATACTTGATTCTTGGAGTGTGCACATATGGTCTCTGACTCCAGGCATGTGCTAGGATACTGTGATTTTCGGTGTATGGCCACGGGGAATTTTTTTCAGTATGGCACATGCAAGGTCTCTGATTCTAGGTGCGTGCATGAGGCCGCACTGAGCGCTGGTGACTCTGATTCTCAGGGTGTGTGGCTCCCACCAACCCACAGCAGCCACACATCTCGGTGTCAGAGCTCTTCAGTGACACTCAGATGGTGCGATGCTCCCACTGCACACAGCTCAGGCCCCTGCAAATTGGTGTTTGGACCTTTTGGTGATAGTTAGAATGGGGAGAAAATGAAACAATCCCCAGAGGAAAGAAAAAGGAATTGGAATCGCCAAGAAGGAAATAAGTGAAACTGAGGCATACAATATGACAAAAAGATTTCAGAGTAATGGTCATACAGTTCATAAACTGAATGGATGAGAAAATTAATAACCTATGCAAAAATCAGGAATAAATCAAAAGTGATATAGCTAGAATAAAAAATGCTATGGAAGGTTTCAACAGTAGACTAGAAGAAGTGGAGGACCCAATTAGTGAGTTAGAAGATAAGGTAGAGAAACAAGCTCAATATAAACACCAATTTGAGAAAAAATTAAAAAGCAGGCAGAGAGCCTAAAGGAGCTTCGGGACAACGTGAAATGAAGTAAAATACATATAATAGGGGTGTCAGTAGGACAAGGAGAGCAGAAGGGGTTAAAAAATCTATATGAAGAAATAATGACAGAAAACTACCCTGATATGGGAAGAAAAAAGTCGCACAAGTACAGAGAGTCCCAAGCAAGATGAACCCCAAAATACCCACACCAAGACATGTCATAATTACAATGGCAGATGTTAACAACAAAGAGAGAATCCTAAAGGCTGCAAGAGAGAGACAGAGAGTTTCCTACAAATGATCCCCCTTCAGATTATCAAATGATTTCTCAACATAAACACACCAAGCTAGAAGGGAATGAAATGAAGTATACAAAGTGATGCAAAGCAAAGGACTGAATCCAAGAATACTCTAACCACAAGACTATCAATCAAAATTGAAGGGGAAATCGGGAGCTTCACAGACAAAAAAAAGGCTAAGACAGTTTATCACTACCAAGCCATCAATGCAAGAAATGCTAAAGGGAATGCTATAAAAAGAAGAAATAGAAAGGGAGGAAGGAACACAGGCTTGAAGCACAGCAGTGGCTACTAACAGGTACATATCAATAATAATATTAAACGTAAATGGATTAAATGCTCCAATCAAAAGTCATCGAGTGACTGAGTGGATAAGAAAACAGGACCCATATATATGCACTCTTCAGGAGACCCACTTCAGAACAAGGGACTCACACAGACTGAAAGTGAAGGACTGGAAAAATATCTTTTAGGCAAATGTAAATGAAAAAAAAGCTGGGGTACCAATACGTATATCTGACAAAATAGACCTCAAAGTGAAAACCATAATAAGAGACAAGGAAGGCCACTTCATAATTCTAAAGGGATTGAAACAACAAGAGGATATAACTATGGTAAATATATATGCACCCAATGCAGGAGCACACAAATACATAAAAGACTCCTGGAGGATATCAAGGGAGAGATTGGCAGCAATACAATCATAGTAGGAGACTTTAATACCCCATTAACATCACTGGATAAATCCTCTAGACAAAAAATTAGCAAAAAACCAGCAATACAAAACAACTCACTAGATCAGGTGGACTTAATCAATATCTTTAGAACATTCCATCCCGAAACTACAGAACGTACATTCTTCTCAAGTACACATGAGACATTTTCAAAGATAGACCACATATTGGGTCACAGGCAAAGTATCTTCAAATTCATGAAGATAGAAATAATATCAAGCATCTTCTCAGATCACAAAGGCGTAAAGTTAGAAATCAACTACAATCAAAACAATCACAAAAATTCAAACACTTAGAGGCTGAATAGCATACTATTATACAATGAGTGGGTTACCAAAGAGATCAAAGAAGAAATAATAAAAAAAAAAATCCTGGAAGTGAATGACAATGAAAACACAATAATCCAAAATCTTTGGGACACAGTGAAAGCAGTCCTGGCCTACCTCAAAAACAAACAAACAAACAAACAAACAAACAAACAAACAAACCAAGAGAAACTGTTAATAAACCATATAAATCTGCAACTTGAAGAATTAGAGAGAGAGCGACAAGAAAAGCCAGGAGTGAGCAGAAGGAAGGAGTTAATAAAGATCAGAGAAGAAATAAATGACATAGAGACAAAAAAAAAAAAAAAACAATACAAAAGATCAATGAAACCAAGAGCTAGTTCTTTGAAAGGATAAACAAGATTGATGAACCGCTAGCCAGGCTCACCAAGAAGCAAAGAGAGAGGACCAAATAAACAAAAGAGGTGAAATAACAACAGATGCCACAGCAAGACAAATAATCATTTAAAAAAATACTATTAGCAACTCTATTCCAACAAACAGGTCAACCTAGAAGAAATGAACATATTCCTAGAAAAATACGACCTTCCAAAACTCAACCATAAGGAATCAAAAAATCTGAATAGGTTGATCTCTATGGAGGAAATCGAAGCAGTAATTAAAAAACTTCCAACAAACAAAAGCCCTGGACCAGCAGAGTTTTATCAAACAATTAAAGAAGAAATAATACCTATATTCCTCAGACTATTCCAAAAAATTCAAGAGGAAAGGACACTTCCAAGCTCTTTCTACGAAGCGAGCATTAACCTAACCCCAAAACCAGATAAAGATAATACAAAGAAAGAGAATTACAGGCCAATATCCCTCATGAACATAGATGCCAAAATTCTCAACAGAATTCTAGCAAATCGAATCGAGCATTACATTAGAAATATCATATACCATAACAAGTGGGATTTATTCCGGGGATGCAAGAATGGTACAATATCTACAAATTAATAAATGTGATACACCACATAAACAAACTGAGAGATAAAAAACCATATAATTATATCCATTGATACAGAAAAAAACATTTGACAAAATCCAACATGCTTTCTTGATAAAAACTCTTAGCAAGGTGGGAATAGAAGAATCAGAGCTCAACATAATACAAGACATATATGACCAACCCACAGCCAACAACATACTCAATGGGCAAAAACTAAAACCATTTCACCTAAGAACAGGAACAAGACAGGGATGCCCACTTTCACCACTCCTGTTCAACATTGCACTGGAAGTACTAGCCATTGTGATCAGACAAGAAGAAGAAATAAAAAGCATCCAAATTAGAAAAGAAGAAGTGCCCTGACTGGTTTGGCTCAGTGGATAGAGTGTCGGCCTGCAGACTGAAGGGTCCCAGGTTTGATTCCAGGCATGTACCTCGGTTGCAGGCACATCCCCAGTGGGGGGTGTGCTGGAGGCAGCTGATCGATGTTTCTCTCTCCCATCGATGTTTCTAACTCTCTATCCCTCTCCCTTCCTCGCTGTTAAAAAATCAATAAAATATATTTTTTAAAAAAGAAAAAGTAAAACTGTCCTTATTCACAGATGACATGATATTGTACATAGAAAACCCCAAAGAATCCATCAAAATACTACTAGACTTCATATATGAATTCAGCAAAGTAGCAGGCTAAAAAAGTAACACCCAGAAGTCTATGGCTTTTCTATAAACCAATAATGAACTCACAGAAAGAGAAACTAAAAAAGTAATCCCATTTACCATTGCAACAAAAAAATTAAGATACCTAGGAATAAACTTAACCAAGGAGATAAAGGACCTGTACTCAGAAAATTTCAGGATGCTGAAAAAAAAGAGATAGAAGACACAAAGAAATGGAATAATATACAATGTTCCTGGATTGGTAGATTCAACATCATTAAAATGTCAATACTACCCAAAGCAATCTATAAATTCAGTGCAGTCCCCATTAAAATACCAATGGCATACTTCAAAGACCTAGAACAAACTCTCCAAAAATTCACCTAGAATAATAAAAGACCCCAAATAGCTGCAGCAATCTGGAGAAAGAACAATGTTGGAGGGATCACAATACCAAATATCAAGCTATCCTACAAAGCCACTGTTCTCAAAACTGCCTGGTACTGGCACAAGAGCTGATATATAGACCAGTGGCACAGAACAGAGAACCCAGAAATTGACCCAGAGAATTATGTTCAATTAATATTTGACAAAGGAGGCAAGAGCATACAATGCAATCAAGACAGTTTCTTCTGTAAATGGTGTTGGGAAAATTAGACAGATACTTGCAAAAAAATAAAACTAGACCACCAACTTACACTCAAAAAATACAAAATAAACTCAAAATAGATAAAGGACCTAAACTTAAGATGGGAAACCATAAAAATCTTAGAAGAAGACATAGACACCAAAATAGCAGACATTTGTCGTAGCAATATCTTTATTTTTTTTATATTATTATTGGTTAAGGTATTACAAATGTGTCCTCATCCCCCCTATTAATCCCCAACCTCCCCCCCCCCCACACACACACTCACGCTACCATCCCCCTGTTGTCCATGTCCATTTCTTTGGCTTATATACATGTATACAAGTCCTTCGGTTGATCTCTTCCCCTTACCCCCGCCATCCCCTACTTTCCTTCTGGGGATTAATAGCCTGATCGCTGTTTCTCAGTCTTTGGGTCTGTCCCTTTTCATCAGTCTATGTTGTTCTCTATAATCCACAAATGAGTGAGATCATGTGGTATTTATCTTTCTCTGACTGGCTTATTTCACTTAGCATAATGCTCTCCAGTTCCATCCATGCTGTTGCAATAGGCAAGAGTTCCCTTTTTTTTTTTTACCACAGCATAGTATTCCATTGTGTATATGTACCAAAGTTTTCTAATCCATTCATCTGCGGATGGGCACTTAGGCTGATTCCAAATCTTAGCTATGGTGAATTGTGCTGCTATGAATATAGGGGTGCATATACCCTTTCTGATTGGCATTTCTGGTTTCTTGGGATATATTCCTAGTAGTGGGATCACTGGGTCAAATGGGAGTTCCATTTTTAGTCTTCTGAGGTAGCTCCATACTGTTCTCCACAGTGGCTGCACCAGTCTGCATTCCCACCAGCAGTGCAGAAGGGTTCCTTTTTCTCCACATCCTCTCCAAAACTTGTTGTTTGTTGATTTGTTGATGATAGCCATTCTGACAGGTGTGAGATGATAACGCATTGTCGTTTTGATTTGCATCTCTCGTATAATTAGTGACTTTGAGCAGGTTTTCATATGTCTTTCGGCCTTCTGTATGTCCTCTTTCGAAAAGTGTCTATCAAGGTCCGTTGCCCATTTTTTTTATTGGATTGTTTATCTTCCTTTTGTTAAGTTTCATGAGATCCCTGTAAATGTTGGAAATTAAACCCTTATCAGTGGTATCATTGGCAAATATGTTCTCCCATGTAGTGGGTCTTCTTGTTGTTTGGTTGATGGTTTCCTTTGCTGTGCAAAAGCTTTTTATTTTGATGTAGTCCCATTTGTTTATTTTCTCTTTAGTTTCCATTGCCCTAGGAGCATTATCAGAGAAGAAATTTCTTCGGCATATGTTTGCGATTTCGCTGCCTGTGGATTCCTCTAGTATTTTTATGGTTTCCCGTCTTACGTTTAAGTCTTTTATCCATTTTGAGTTTATTTTTGTGTATGGCGTGAGTTGGTGATCTAGTTTCATCCTTTTGCATGTATCTGTCCAATTTTCCCAACACCATTTATTGAAAAGACTTGTATTGACTCCATTGTATGCTCTTGCCTCCTTTGTCGAATATTAATTGGGCATAGTGGTTTGGGTCGATTTCTGGGGTCTCTATTCTATTCCATTGATCTATATGTCTGTTCCTGTGCCAGTACCAAGCTGTTTTAAGAACAGTGGCTTTGTAATACAGTTTGATATCTGGTATTGAGATCCCACCTACTTTGTTCTTTCTCACGGTTGCTGCAGCTATTCGGGGTCTTTTTTTATTCCAGATGAATTTTTGGAACGTTCGTTCTAGATTTGTGAAATATGCCTTTGGTAATTTAATGGGGATTGCATTGAATCTATAAATTGCTTTGGGTAGTATGGACATTTTGATGATGTTGATTCTACCAATCCATGAACACGGTATATTCTTCCATCTGTTTATGTCTTCCTCTATCTCTTTTTTCAGTGTCCTGTAGTTTTCAGCATATAAGTCTTTTACCTCCTTAGTTAAGTTTATTCCTAGGTATTTTAATTTTTTTGGTGCCATGGTAAATGGGATTGCTTCTGTAGTTTCACTTTCTGTAAGTTCACTATTGGTGTAAAGAAATGCCATGGATTTCTTAGCATTAATTTTGTATCCTGCTACATTGCCGAATTCATTTATTAAGTCTAATAGTTTTTTGATGGAGTCTTTAGGGTTCTGTATGTACAGTATCATGTCATCTGCAAATAAGGACAGTTTTACTTCTTCTTCTCCAATCTGGATGCCTTTTATTTCTTCTTCTTGTCTAATTGCAATGGCTAATACTTCCAGTACTATGTTGAACAGGAGTGGTGAGAGGGGGCATCCCTGTCTTGTTCCTGTTTTTAGGGGGAATGGTTTTAGTTTTTGCCCATTGATTATGATGTTGGCTGTGGGTTTGTCATATATGGCTTTTATTATGTTGAGGTATGATCCCTCAATTCCTACCTTGCTGAGAGTTTTTATCAAGAAAGGGTGTTGGATTTTGTCAAATGCTTTTTCCTCATCAATTGATATGACTGTGTTTTTTTTCTCTCAATTTGTTTATGTGATGTATCACGTTTATTGATTTGCAGATATTGTACCATCCTTGCATTCCTGGCTAAATCCTACCTGGTCATGGTGTATGATCTCTTTGATGTACTGCTGGATCCGATTTGCTAGGATTTTGTTGAGGATTTGGGCATCTATGTTCATGAGGGTTATTGGCCTATAATTCTCTTTCATTGTATTGTCTTTATCTGGTTTTGGGATTAGGGTGATTTTGGCTTCATAGAATGAGCTTGGAAGTGTTCCTTCCTCTTGGATCTTTTGACATAGTCTGAGAGGATAGGTTTTAGTTCTTCCTTGAATGTTTGGTACTACTCCCCTGTGAAGCCATCTGGCCCCGGGCTTTTGTTTGCTGGAAGCTTTTTGATTACTGCTTTGATTTCCTCCATAGTTATTGGCCTATTGAGATTTTCAGATTCTTCCTGGTTAAGTTTTGGAAGGTTGTATTTTTCTAGGAAATGTCCATTTCCTCCTGGTTGTCTAGTGTGTTGGAGTAGAGTTGTTCATAGTATTTTCTAACAATCCTTTGCATTTCTATGGGGTCTGTTGTTATTTGTCCTCTTTCATTTCTGATTTTGTTTATTTGGGTCCTCTCTCTTTGTTTCTTGGTGAGCCTGGCTAGAGGTGTATCAATCTTGTTTATCCTTTCAAAGAACCAGCTCTTGGTTTTGTTGATCTTTTGTATTGTTTTTTTGGTCTCTATGTCGTTTATCTCCGCTCTGATCTTTGTTATTTCCTTCCTTCTGCTTACAGTGGGCTTTTTTTGTTGCTCTCTTTCTAACTCATAGAGTTGTAGAGTTAGGTCATTTATTTTCATTGTTTCTTGTTTCTTGCAGTAGGCTTGTAGAGCTATGAACTTCCCTCTCAAGACTGCTTTTGCTGTGTCCCATAGGTTTTGGATTGTTGTGTTTTCATTGTCATTTGTTGCCATGATGTTTTTTATTTCTTCTTTGATCTCACTTGTAACCCAGTAATTGTTTAATAGCATGCTATTTAGTCTCCATGTGTTTGATTTTTTGGATTGTTTTTGTTGTAGTTGATTTTAAGTTTTATGCCTTTGTGGTCTGAGAAGATGCTTGATATGATTTCAATTTTCTTGAATTTGAAGAGACTTTGTCTGTGACCCAATATATGGTCTATCTTTGAAGATGACAAATGTGCACCTGAGGAGAATGTATATTCTGTGGCTTTGGGGTGAAATGTTCTGAAGATGTCAATTACTTCCATCTGATCTAGTGAGTCATTTAGGATTGATGTTTATTTGCTGAGTTTCTGTTTAGAGGATTTTTCAAGTGGAGATAATGGTGTGTTAAGGTCCCCTACTATGATTGTACTGCTGTCAATCTCTCCCTTGATCTCCTCCAGAAGATTTCTTACGTATTTGGGTGCTCCTATATTGGGTGCATATATATTTACCAGAGTTATTTCTTCTTGTTGGACTGCTCCCTTTAGTATTATGAAGTGGCCCTCTTGATCTCTTTTTATGTCCTTCACATTGAGATCTGATTTGTCAGATATAAGTATTGCTACCCCAGCTTTTTTTTTCACTTCCATTGGCCTGAAAAACCTTTTTCCATCCCTTCACCATCAGTCTGTGTGCGTCTTTTTTTCTGAGGTGGGTTTCCTGTAGACAGCAGATATATGGGTCATGTTTTCTTATCCACTCATTTACCCTATGCCTTTTGACTGGGGAATTTAATCCATTTACATTTAAAGTTATTATTGATAGAAACTTGTTAGTCGCTATTTTTGTTCTTTACCGCTGCGTTCCTTCTTTGTTACCTTTTTTTTCTATTTACAGCAGACCCTTTAGCATTTCTTGCATTGCTGGTTTGGTTGTAATAAAATACCGTAGACCGTTTTTGTCTGTGAAGCTCCTGATTTGACCCTCAATTTTGATTGTTAGCCTCGCTGGGTACAGTATTCTTGGATTCAGACCATTCCTTTGCCTGACTTTGTATATTTCATTCCATTCCCTTCTTGCCTGATTTGTTTCTGTTGAGAAATCGGTCGCTAGTCTGATGGGGGATCCTTTGTAGGTAACTTTCTGTCTCTCTCTGGCTGCTTTTAAGATTCTTGCTTTGCCGTTCGTGTTTGCCAATTTAATTATTATGTGTCTTGGTGTCGGTCTTTTCGGGTTCATTTTGTTTGGGACTCTGTGAGCTTCTTGGATTTGTGTGAGTTTTTTCTTCCCTATATCAGGGAAATTTTCTGTTACTATTTCAAACAGGTTTTCTATTCCTTGCTCAGTTTCTGCTCCTTCTGGCACCCAAATTATTTGGATGTTATTTCGTTTAGCATTCCCATAGTTCTCTTAGGCTCTCCTCCTGCTTTTTAACTTTTTTTTCTAGAAGCTGTTCTGTTTTGGTATTTTTTTTCTACCTTGTCTTCTAGCTCGCTGATGCGGTCCTCTGCTTCTTCTAGTCTACTGTTGATGCTTTCTATTGAGTTCTTTATGGCAGTGATGTCATTTTTCATTTCTTCTTGGTTTCTCTTCATTTCCGCTTGGTTCCTACACATATTGTTGAATTGGTCTTCCATTCTTTTCATCCACCTTATGGCCATTACACTGATTTCTTTCTCTGACAGGTTGCTTGCCTCCATTGCCTCCATTTCATTTACTTCCTTTTCTGATGATGCCTGCTTTTCTTTAATATTTGGGTTGTTTCTTTGTTTCACTATGATTTCTCTTCTCAAGGTGTTTGGTTATGTAGTTCTCTCTCTGCTGCACTGCTTCAAAGGCACAAAATACAACACAACAAGGCACAATGTACAAGGCACCAAACTAAATCCATTCACGATATTAATAACCCCAAATAAAGGTGACCCCCCCAAGCGAAGAGAATTAGGGGATAAAGAAGAAAAAAGAGAAAAAGATTAAAGAGAAAAATAAAAAACAAAAAGGAGTGCCGAAATGGGATTGGGGAAAGGGTGAGAAGAAAAAAAAAAAGAGACAAAAAAAGGAAGAGAATGAAATAGAGGTGGGGAAGAGGCTATTTGTATGGGGAGAAAACTCCAAGAGAACCACAACCAATCTCAATGAACTCCAGCAGCAGATCTCTGGAGACTAATGCAAACTACAAACAACCACCAATATCAAGCGAGGCAAGGGAAAACAGAAGCACAAAAATAACCAGATAAAGAAAAAGTAAGCAAAACAGAATAATGAAAGTGAAAAACAAAACAATTTCCCACACAAGCTTAAAAAACCCCAATATACTTAAAATCAAGCAAACACTAGCAAAACGACAGAGAGAGAGAAAAAAAATTAGATAGTGAAGAAAGATAAGAGAGAGGTGTATATGGATTTAGAGCGAGGGATTGGAAATTAGATATATAAGTAGGGTGAAATTTAGACAGTGGGTAGAGAGAAGGAATAGGGAAAATCCAAAGCAGGAATAGGGTTAGAGAAACAGGATAACAAAAGGGGAAAAGTGAGGAAGAGAGTTTTGGCTTAAGGGTAAATGTGAGATAGAGAGAAATGATGCTAAAGGAATGATGAAAATAGAGTGTAGAACACTAATCCCAAAATAAAATAAAGAAAAGTAAAAAAGTAAAAAATAAAAAATAAAATGACACTTGAAAAAATGGTAAAAGGATAGCAATAATACTGGTTAAAAAATGTAGTAATTAAAAAGGTAAAATCAAGTGATAAAAAAATAAAAAATAATAAAATAGGTTCTCAATGAAATGGTGAAAAAAGAATTAAAAAATATATATATATATATATATATATATATATATATATATATATATTCGGAAGTGAAGGTGCTTCAGATCTTCCACTCTTCTTTTTGGCATGCCTTAGTCCTGCCAGGCATTCAGGGGATTGTTGAACTTCCCTGCGATACACTGTCCCTCCGTGCAGTAAACCACAGACCTGATTTTAAGGCAGGTTGTATTTGTTTACCAGACTGCCTTTACTTGTGATCACAGAAGAGACAGTTTGTGGCTCTGCCTCTGGGTGGCAGTGTGTCTGGATTGACCTCCAAGGCTATAAGTCCTCTCTATCAGTAGGGTTTGTGTTTTTTTTTTTCCTCTATGGTATTTGGAACTGATTTGGGAAAGACCACTGCCCAGAGCTGGTTCTTTGTTACTGCCCGCTGTTTCCCAGGCTCCCCAAAAAGAACTTTCCCCTACAGCCTCTGCGAATGACCCCAACTGGGGAATCCCATGCACTGGGTTTAATAATCAAATGCACGGATCTAAGGGGAACTGTAACAAGAGCCTGATACATTGTGCGAATTCGCAAGCCTCCACCTTCCAGGTCTGCGCACAGTCTCCGCGCGCAGTCTCCGCGCGCCCACTCGCCCCTGGCACCAAGCAGCCAGCAGATTGGCAAAATCCAAGGCTGCTCCTTTACATCCAGTCCAGCTATGGGCTTATTTTTAACGTTCCCTTCTGCCAGCAGCCCTGTGGGGCCCCTTCCCCACTCGCGGGTCACACTGGTCCCAACGGCTGCGGACTCTGTGGGGCGCAGATTTTGCCCCGTGCATGCGAGCTGGGTTCTCTCTCCAACCCGAATTGCAAACCGCACCTCTAGGGGATGTCTAACCTTTCAGTGAGAAGAAGCAGTGCTCTTCTGAGTTCACGCAGTCACGCTGCTTGCGATCCCTTGTTTCCAGGTTAGTAGCTGATCTCTGGATGCGGGCAACAACCACCCAAGATGGCGCAATCTCTGCTGCTTAGCTGACGCACCATGAGAGGTTTCAGCCGCTGTCTCCAACAGTCCTTTTTTTCCTGGGGGTTCTCGGTCTTTCCTATCTGCAGACAGTCTCTCAGCTGAAAATCCTCTGCCTATTCAGGCTGTATGTTACCCGTTTCAGCTGCTCACCCTTATCTGCTCCAGGACAAGGCACAGGACACGTCCGTTTATACCGCCGCCATTTTCCCTCCTCAGCAATATCTTTATTGATACAGCTCCTAGGGCAATGGAATCTAAGGAGAAAATAAAAAAATGGGACTACATCAAAATAAAAAGCTTCTGCACAGCAATAGAAACCATCAACAAAACAACAGGAAAGCCCACTGCATGGAAGGACATATTTGCCAATGTTATCTCCAATAAGAGTTTAATCTCCAACATTTACAGGGAGCTCATACAACTTAACAAAAGGAAGATAAACAATCCAATCAAAAAATGGGCAAAGGACCTAAAGAGACTTTTTGAAAGAGGACATTCAGAAAGCCAAGAGACCTATGAAAACATGCTCAAAGTCACTAATCCTCCAAGAGATGCAAATCAAAACAACAATTAGATACCATCTCACACCTGTCAGAATGTCTATCATTAACAAATCAATAAATGACAAGTTCTGGCAAGGATGTGCAGAAAAAGGAACCCTTGTACACTGCTGGTGGGAATGCAGACTGGTGCAGCCACTGTAGAAGGCAGTATGGAGTTTCCTCAAAAAGTTAAAAATGTATCTCCCATTTTACCCAATAATCTCACTTCTAGGACTATATCCAAAGAAACCTGAAACACTGTTCAGAAAGGATATATGCACCCCTATGTTCAAAGCAGCACAATTTATAATAGCTAATATTTGGAAACAACCTGTGTGCCCATCAGCAGATGAGTGGATTAAAAAACTGCAGTATATCTACGCGATGGACTACTACACCGCTATAAAAACGAAGGAACTTTTACCATTTAAAACAGTATGTGTGTAACTGGAGAGCATTATGCTAGGTGAATAAGCCAGTCAGTGAAAGAGAAATATCACATGATCTCAGTCATATTTGGGATTTAATGATCAACATAATTTGATGAACAAGAATAGATTCAGAGACAAATGGGAGGGCAGAGGGGGTTAGAGAGTAACCAAAGGACTTGTATGCATGTATATTAGCATAACCAATGGACACAGACACTGTGCGGGTGAGGGCTTGCCTTTGGGAATGGGAATGGCTGGGAGGGGAGTCAATCAGGGAAAAAGGAGACATATGTAAAACTTTAGACAATAAATTAAAAAAAGAGAGTCATAGATGGACGTTTTAAAATTACAAAGGGACACTACATCAAGAAAACTTAACACTTCTTAATATATGTGCACCCAACCAGGGAGCACCAAAATATACAAAACAGCTACTCAAAGATTTAAAGATGGTGGCATAGGTAAATGCCTTTATTTGCCACCTCCCACAACCACCTTAAAATTACAACTAAAATAGAGAACACCTATCATCCAGAACCAGTGGAAAGTTGTCTAAATGGAAGTCCTACACCTAGAGAAGTAATTAAGAAAGCACACTAACACTGGTAGGATGTTTGGAGGCATAGAATAGGTTGGTCCAGCACCCACTTGTGCTGCTTTTTTAATCAGGGAGATCATCTCTGCAGAAGCCCCCATAAGAGCAAAGGATCACAGTCCCACACCAGACCCCCGGCCCAGGGTCTGAGAGCTGGAAAAGAAGTCGTCCCTAAGGCCAGTAATAACTACAGGCTGTAAAACCAGTATGGATAGGTGCTCAGTGACACAGAAGCTGCTGGAGACCCAGCTGTTCCTCCTGAAAGACAGGCACCACAAACTGAACTTATAATTTCCTGCTTCCTCTGAGCTCCATCACCAGAGCCAGACTCTGGGGGACACAGATCCATACCAGGAGGAACTGGATTGGCTGGCATCATGGCAGGAACTCGGTGGCAGCTTTCTCCTAGACAGAGGTGCTTGCAGGGATCACTATTCCTAAGCTGAGACCTGCTCAGTCTCAGGGCTGACTGGCAGCCATTTCTGTTTGCTCCACTCTGGTAATTCCCTAAGACCCTGCCTCATCCAATTTACAACCCCACCCAAGCTGTGTGCAGCAGCTTTTGCATATGAATGGCCTGTCCTTTCTTAGGCTAAAATCTCTCCAACAAGCAGTAGCTGTGTCAGAAATCCCCAAAACTATCAATAAAAGGACAAGACCTGGCACCTGCACCAGCCTGCTTTGCTTCATAGCTGGGCCTCATCCTGGCAATTTCAAACCTGATATAAACAGGAGGAATCTTCAGATCTCTCTGTAGCTCCTACTAGGTGGCCCCAGGCAGTGGCTGTTTTCACCTTCCTGTATACCCAAGAGCCAATGTACCCAGTTGTCAGTGTCAGACCATACCAGATTACAATTCTACACATACAAAAGTGACACACTCAAGAGGCAGACTCAGTGAGCATCAAAGCCCTGCTGAAGCAAGTCCTGCTCCATAGGGGTGTCTCCTGCACAGCAGCTTTCCCACTGTACTTTCAGCCAATTGGCCTGGAGGTCCATTCCTCCAAGTAACACCAACAGCAATCAAGTCTCAACTACAATAAGACTGTGCTCATAGCTCACAAAGGATGAACCTAGAGCTCCCAGTTCAAGTGACTGGGGAGGCTGAGCCACTGAGCCCTATAGGACACCTACTACACAAGGCCACTCTACCAACTCAAAGAGACATAGCAGCTCTACCCAATACATAGAAACAAACACAGGGAAACAGCCAAAATGCAGAGACAAAAAAAAACATGTCACAAATGAAAGAAATGGAAGAAAGCAAACTACTGGATATACTAGTAGAATTCAAAACCATCGTTATAAGATTACTCAAGAATCTTCTAGAAACTTCCAAATAAATGGAAAAGGACCAGTCAGAAAGTAAGCATACACTGACTGAAATAAAGAATAATACACAGGAATTCAATGGTAGAGTAGATTCTGATAATCAAATCAATAATTTGAAATATGAGTAAGAAAAAAACACCCAACCAGAAGAGGAAAAAGAATAAAAAAATATGATGATAGTGTAAGGAGCCTCTGGGACAACTTCTAGAGTACCAACATTCACATTATGGGAGTGCCAGAAGTAGAGAGAGAACAAGATATTGAAATCCTATTTGAGGAAATAATGACGTAAAATTTCCCCTACCTGGTGAAAGAAATAGTCTTACAAGTCTAGGAAGCACAGAGAGTCCCAAACAAGAGGAACCCAAAGAGGACCACACCAAGTCACATCATAATTAAAATGCCAAGGGCTAAAGACAAAGAGAGAATCTTAAAAGCAGCAAGAGAAAAGCAGTTAGTGACCTACAAGGGAATGCACATATGACTTTTAGCAGATTTCGCAACAGAAACTTTGCAGGCCAGAAGGGAGTGGCAAGAAATATTCAAAATGATGAATAGCAAGGGCCTACAACCAAGATTACTCTGCGCAGCAAAGCTATCATTTAAAATTAAAGGTCAGATAAAGAGCTTCACAGACAAGAAAAGCTATAGGAGTTCATCACCACCAAATTAATATTACATGAAATGTTGAAGGGTATTCTTTAAGAAGAGGAAGAAGAAGAAGAAGAAGAAGAAGAAGAAGAAGAAGAAGAAGAAGAAGAAGAAGAAGAAGAAGAAGAAGAAGAAGAAGGAAATAATATGAAAAAATGGCAACAAATATATACATATCAACAATTGAATCTAAAAGTGAAAATAAAAGAATTAGAAAGCTAATGAACAGGATAAACTGGTGAATAAAATAGAATCAGAGGTAAGGAAATGGAACTAACTGAGGATTCCCAGAGGGGAGGGTGATGGGGAGTGTGAAGAGATTAAACAAAAATTTTATATGCATATATACATTACCTATGGACACAGATAATAGGGTGTTGAAGTCCTGGGGTGGGGTGGGAACCAGGTGGAAGGGGGTAATGGTGGCAAAATAGGGACATCTTTGATAACCTCAACAATAAAGGTTAAAAAATATAAAACAGTTATGGAACTAAAGGGAGAACCAGGTCAAAACACAATCATAGTTGGGTATCTTAATACTCCATTGAGAACCTTAAACAGATCAACCAAACAGAAAATCAATAAAGAAATATTGGCCTTAAATGAAACACTAGATCAAATGGACATAAGTGGCATTTACAGAATCTTTCATTCAAAAACATCACATTATATATTTCTCTCTAGTGCAAATTGAACATTCTCAAGGATAGAACAAAATTAGCATCAACAAATTCAAGAAGATTGAAATTATACAAAGCATATTCTGTGACTATGATGCCTTGAAATTACAAATTAACTGAAAAAAAGTAATAAAGATGCCCACAAATAAGTGGACATTAAAAAATATACTACTAAACAATGACTGGGTCAAAGAAGAAATAAAAGATGAGATCAAAATATATAGAGAAAAATAAGAATGACAATACAACATATCAAAACTTCAGGGATGCAGTGAGTGCAGTAATAAGTGGGAAGTTTGTATCATTAGAGGCTTATCTCAAGAGAAATTCCAAATAAACAACCTAACATCACATCTTAGAGAACTAGAAAAAGAAGAATAAAAGCAACTCAAAGTAAGCAGAAGAAAGGAAATAATAAAAATCAGAGCAGAATTAAATGAAATAGAGAACAAAAGGACTATATGAAAAATTAATAAAACAGAGAGCTGGTTCCTTGAAAACATTAATAAAATTGACAAATCCTTGACTAAACTCATTAAGGAAAAAAGGGAAGAGATTCATATAAACAAAATAAAAAATGAGAGAGAAGTCACCAAATACATCACAGATATACAAAGAATCATGCTAGAATATTATGAAATACTAGAGGCCCAGTGCACAAAAATTTTGTGCACTCAGAGAAGGTCCCTCAGCCCGGCCTGTGCCCTCTCACAGTCTGGGACTCCTCAGGGGATGACCACCTGCTTGTTTAGGCCCTCTCCCCGGCAGTCAGACAACCCTCTGGCAGCCCGGAGCCCTCGGGGGGATTTACATGTTTCTCTTTTATTAGATTATATCATGGTGTGTTTTTTCTTGCCATGATTAACCATAGTAACTGTTGCTTATGTATTAAAGTTCTATTCCTGCTAAGTCTAGAAGCAGCCTCAGAATCCTTCTCACCATTCATCTTAAGTCTGATGCTTAGTTGATCAGAATTAATACCTGAGATGAAGCCTCTTACTGCAGATGTATCCCAGAATGTATGGCATCCTCTCTGCTTTATGATCTAGCTAATAATACACTGCCTCAATCATGTTGATTGAGGTCATTTTTCTCCTTTCAGTTTCTAGTAGTAGATTACTACCTAATGCCTAGGAAGTAAAATTGACTGTCTCCATGTAGATCACAAAATAAGGCACTTTTCTCATCAATAAAATTTCATTCTTTCAGCATGAGTAATTTTGTCAACAACTTTTTGAGGCAGTAACAGTTTATAAAAAATTGAGTGAATTAATGTTTCAGGTACTGTGCTGTGTCATACACAGATTTCATTTTGTCTTTGCAACAACTCTATACAGTAGGTACTATAATGACACAGATGAGAACACTGAGGTATAGAGAGATCAGGTAACTTGACCAGTAAAACCCAAAAGTGGCTGAGTTGCATTTCAAATCCATGAGCCTTGGCATTTAGCCATTACACTCCACCCAGTATTGTGCTAGAGCCTGCTTTTACTGGCTCACAAATTTTCAGGAATTTTGTAAGTTGGTTGTTAAACATGTTCATTATTAAAATTTAAATTATATAATCTTAAAAGTGAATAAATTACATTAAAACCAAAGGTAATACATACTCTAAATTCATCACTCTTCAATTATTTACTACACCTTACTGGTCTGACTCTTGACATTATTTACATCTTTTGAGTCTTTCTGGTAGAATATAATAGTGTATTACTGCATGTTTCTCCTCAGCTCTGCATTTAGTGGCATCACATTAGCAGCTGAAATCAGCCTTGGATGGAGAATTTATGCCACAGAAATTGGCCGACAGTATAAATCAGAGTTTTGTTTTATTTGACTGAGAGCCAGTTGTTAAACATTTATCAGCACAGCACTGACCACATTGGCGGTGGTGGTCTTGTCAGAATGTGTTAGATTATGCAGATGAAAATCTATTTAAACATATTTGATGTAGATATTTTCAAAGATGGAAGAATTGTCCCTGTCAACTATGTCAGTTGATTCATATCTTCACTGATTGTCATCATTGCAAAGTTTTCAGTCCCAATATGGATTGCTGGATATAATATGTCATGCCCTGTCCCTGTCCCCCTCCCTTTGTGGCCTTTGTTACCTTAAGGACTCTAGTTTTCCATTTATATGTTTAAGTACCAACCTTACCGGCTTAAAAATGTAAGCTTTTGATACTGCTCTGTTCTGTATCCTTCAGATGAAAAGTAGAGTTGAGTTGTGGCAGAGGAGAGAAATTCAGAAGGGGAATATTGAAGAAATGACTGCAGTAGGAGAAGAGAGAACCTATTTCCTGGGCCACAGGCGCTGGCGCCCTGGACCACAGGGCTGGAAGCTTCTCCAGGTGGCTGCAGCCTGGGACCTCGGGGTGGGTGGCTTGTCCGTCTCCTGGGCTGCAGCCAGCCACAGGCACTGGCACCTTGACCGCAGGTGGGCGGCTTCTCCGTGTTCCCTGGGATGCAGTGTGAGCAGCTTCTCCGGCTGGCTGCAGCCTGTGATCACGGGGCAGGCAGCTTCTTCATCTCCTAGGCTGCAGCCAGCCTCAGGCACTGGGGCCTGGCTTCTCAGTCTTCCTGAGAACATGGGGCAGGCGGATGTGGGGCAGGCAGCTTCTCTGGCTGGCTGCGGTCTGAGATTATGGGCAGGCGGATTCTCTGGCCGGCTGCAGACTGGGATTATGGGGTAGGTGGCTTCTTCATATCCCAGGAAGCAGCCAGCCTCAGGAGCTGGAGCCAGACTTCTCTGTCTCCCCTGACTTCTGCATCTCCAATAGGCCTGGAGCAGCCAGAGCCAGGATGCTTTCATAGTAGCTGTGGCTGCAACCAAGTATCCCGGCTCTGGTCTCCGCCATCTTTGTTGGGTTAATGTGCATATCTCTGGATCAGTTGGTGGGCATGGCTGGTGGGCATGGCTCTGGCGTAGTGAAGGTACAGTCAATTTGCATGTTTGTCTATTATTAGATAAGACTATATGCCACAAAATTCAATAACCTAGAAGAAATTGGTAAATTCCTAGAAATATATAACTTTTCTAGATTAAATCATGAATATTTGGAAAATCTAAATAGACCAATCAGTATTGAGGAAATTGAACAATCATCAAAATCCTTCCAAAGCCCAGCTGGCATGGCTCAGTGTTTGAACATCAAAATATGAACCAGGAGGCCACGGTCAGGGCATATGCCCCAGGTTGTGGAATTGATTCCCAGTGTGGGACGTATAGGAGGCAGCAGACCAATGATTCTCTCTCATCATTGATGTTTCTAACTCTCTATCTCTCTCCCTTCCTCTCTGTAAAAAATCAATAAAATATATTTAAAAAATTATAAAAAAAAACCTCAATGTCATTTTTATAAAGAAATAGAATGAGAAATCATCATATTTATAAGGAAGCACAAAAGACTCCAAGTAACCAAAGCAATACTGAGAATAAAAGGAAGCTGGAGGTATCACATTATCTGACTTCCAAATTATACTATAGAGCTACAATAATCAAAACAGCATGGCATTGGCAGAGAAATACACACAAGTCAATGGAAGGGAATAGAGAACCCAGCTATAAAACCATATGTATATGGACAGATAATTTTAGACAAAGGAACCAGAAACACACAATAGAGTAAAGATAGCCTCTTCAATTAATGGTGCTGGGAAAACTGGAAAGCCACATACAAAAGAATGAAACTGAATTACAGTGTGTCCCCATGTACAAAAGTTAATTCAAAATGGATCAAAGACCTAAACACAAAATCCAAAACAATAAGTTACAGAGAAGAAAATACAGATACCAAACTTATGGACCTTGGTTGTAGAGAACATTTTATGAACTTGACTCTGAAAGCAAGGGAGGTAAAGGCAAAAATAAATGAATGGGATTATTAAATCAAACTAAAAAGTTTCTGCACAGCAAAAAAAAACAACAAACAAAAAACAAATAAAAACAACAAACAAGCAAAAAAACGAAAAACAAAAACTGACAACAAAACAAAGAGGCAGCCAACCAGATGGGAACAGTATCTCCAAAAAAAGGGTTAATTTCAAAAATATATAAAGAACTCATGGAGAAACCAAGATGGCGGCATAGGTTAACGCCGGAGATTGCTGCCTTGAACAACCACTTCAAAAAACAACTAAAAGACGGAACGGACATCATCCAGAACCACAGGAAGGCTGGCTGAGTGGAAATGCTACAACTAGGAGGAAAGAGAATATCATACCCAGACTCAGAGGAGGCACAGTGCTGAAGTGAAATACTAAGGTTTGGAGTGCACGCGGAGTGGGCTGGAGGCGGAGGGCGTGGTTGTTGTTTTCAATCGGGAGGGAGTTTCAGACTCTGAGCTCCAGATCCGGGCGAGTCTCTAGGGACCCAGACTCAAACGGGAGAAGCGGGACTGTCTGGCTTTGGTCGGAACTCGAAGGCAGCTTTCTCTCCAAGGTTTGCAGTGGTTGCTGGGACTTTCTTGAGGCAGATCCCCTAGGGACAGAACTGAGAGCAGCCATAACTGCTCGCTCCAGCCCGCCCTGTAGATACCCGGGGACCCGCCCCTCCCAAGCCCTGCACAGAGCCATTTGCAGGATAGCCTCAGGCAAATGCTAGATTAGCACCGCCCTAGAGATCCAGCACAGAAACTCTCCCACTGCAGACACAGCGGACTCTCATAGCCACTTAGCCTGGAGGTCAAATCACCCCCGGTATTGCTGACAACAATCAAGGCTTAACTACAACGAGACTGCATACAAAGACCACTAGGGGGTGCACCAAGAAAGCATAAAAAGTGCAGAGACAAAGAAATGGGACAAAACTGTCAATGGAGGATATTGAGTTCAGAACCATACTTTTAAGGTCTCTTAAGAACTGTCTAGAAGCCGTCGATAAATGTAGTGAGATCCTCAAGAAATCTAATGAGACCCTCGATGTTATGATAAAGAACCAACTAGAAATTAAGCATACACGGACTGAAATAACGAATACTATACAGACTCCCAACAGCAGACCAGAGGAGCCCAAGGATCAAGGCAAAGATTCGAAATGCGAAGAAGCAAAAAACACCCAACTGGAAAAGCAAAATGAAAAAAGAATCCGAAAATACGAAGATAGTGTAAGGAGCCTCTGGGACAGCTTCAAGCGCACCAACATCAGAATTATAGGGGTGCCAGAAGATGAGAGAGAGCAAGATATTGAAAACCTATTTGAAGAAATAATGACAGAAAACTTCCCTCACCTGGTGAAAGAAATAGACTTACAGGTCCAGGAAGCGCAGAGAACCCCAAACAAAAGGAATCCAAAGAGGACCACACCAAGACACATCATAATTAAAATTCCAAGAGCAAAAGACAAAGAGAGAATCTTAAAAGCATCAAGAGAAAGAAACTCAGTTACTTACAAGGGAATACCCATACGACTGTCAGCTGATTTCTCAACAGAAACTTTGCAGGCCAGAAGGGAATGGCAAGAAATATTCAAAGTGATGAATAGCAAGAACCTACAACCAAGATTACTTTATCCAGCAAAGCTATCATTCAGAACTGAAGGTCAGATAAAGAGCTTCACAGATAAGGAAAAGCTAAAGGAGTTCATCACCACCAAACCAGTATTATATGAAATGCTGAAAGGTATCCTTTAAGAAGAGGAAGACGAAGAAAAAAGGTAAAGATACAAATTATGAACAACAAACATGCATCTATCAACAAGTGAATCTAAGAATCAAGTGAATAAATAATCTGGTGATTATAATAGAATCAGGGACATAGAAAGGGAATGGACTGACTATTCTTGGGGGGGAAAGGGGTGTGGGAGATGCGGGAAGAGACTGGACAAAAATCGTGCACCTATGGATGAGGACAGTGGGTGGGGAGTGAGGGCGGAGGGTGGGGCGGGAACTGGGATGAGGGGAGTTATGGGGGGAAAAAAGAGGAACAAATGTAATAATCTGAACAATAAAGATTTAATTAAAAAAAAAAGAACTCATAAAACTCAACACCAAACAAACAAACAAACAAACAATACAATCAAAAAATGAGGAGAGGACCTGGTAATACACCTCTTTCAACAAGACATACAAACAGCCAATAGATATATGAAAATATGTTCAACTTCAATGGAAATTAGGGAAATGCAAATCAAAACTACAATGAGATGCCACCTTACACCGGTTAGAATGGCCATTATCAACAAGACAAGCAATAACAACTGTTGGAGAGGTTGTGGAAAAAAGGGAACCTTCATTCACTGTTGATGGGAATGTAGACTGGTACAACCACTATAAAAAGCAGTGTGATGATTCCTCAAAAAATAAAAATAGAGCTACCATAGGACCCAGTGACCCCTCTCCTGGGTATATACTCGAAACAATGAAAATCATGTACTCACCAAATCATGTGCATATGCACCCCTATGTTCATTGCAACATAAGACATGGAAACAACCAAAGTGTCCTGCAATAGAGGACTATATAAAGAAGATGTGGTACATGTACATAGTGGAATACTACTCAACAATACAAAAGGATGAAATAGCACCATTTGCAACAACATGAATGGACCTTGAGAACATTCCGCTAAGTGAAATAAGTCAGTCAGAAAAAGCTAAGAACCATATAATTTCACTCATATGTGGAATATAAAACTGAAACTTATGAACACAAACATCAGTGTGGTGGTTGCCAGAAAGAAGAGGCTGGGGGAAGAAGGGGGTCCTAATATGAAGTGACAGGAGAAGATTTGACTTTGGGTGGTGGACACACGATGCAATATACACGATGCAAGATTTTGTAACATAGAAATCTATAGTACACGTGAAACCTATATGTTCATGTTGACCAATGTCACCCCAATGCATTTAATGAAAAAATAAAAATATAAAGTAAAATTAAAAAGAAGGAGGAAGGGCTGGGAAGGAGGAAGGGAGAGAAAGAAGAGAGAGAGGAAAAAGCAAAAGAAAAGAAGAGAACAATCTCTTCTAAATTATAAATTAATCTTTGCTACCTCAACTGCCTGTTGTGAGTTGGCTAGTTAGCACTTGGAGGTATGTATTTCACTTTAAAACTCATTTAGGTATTCAACTAAAAAAGCAATTAGCTAGCTTTTCACTTAAGCAGACTTTCCATCCTGTGATACTGGGGGGCAGGCCTTAAAAATGAAAGCTGATGCTCCAATTTCATCCACTAGAATTAAACACTAAGTTCACCATATGTCTCACAGCCAAGATTTGCCTTGGTTTGCTATGAATTAGAACTCCCCATGAGCTTCACAGGCCCTTGCTGGTAAACTGGAGAATCATCTTCATATAGAGTGATGCACTGGGTTGAACTCGTTGTAAGGCTCAATATTCATCTGGTTTGCTTTAGCACTTAAAGTGCTTTCATCTTAGTGCCTTGTGAATTTCATATAGCCAATCTCTTAGTGGATCCTGAACTCTAATTTTTGACTCACAGTAGTGCCATAAAGCCCTGCTCTATGTTTTTGGATCTTTTCTGGGAGGATTTTGTCTTCTATCTCAGGTAGCTCTAGTATCTATCAATGATATGTAGGGATACAGGCCATTTGCTTGAGGTCTCCCATCTCCACCAAAAGATCTGCTGGTTTCTGTGTCATCCAGCAGCATCTCCACAGTAGTAAAAATACTGGATTCCCAGGTTTCTGCCCATGCCCAGAATAGGCAAATGATACTAAGATAAAAGTGGCTATTGAATTTTCATTATGCCTCCAAGATACTTTCATTTCTGTATTATTAACTTCTCTAGTTCTTGTTGCCTCAGTAATTCTATATTGCATTCAATAATTATTTTGATTTTCTGGTCATTCTAGATAGAAGTACTAGATTCAATATTCTGTTGTGTGTTGCGATTAATATGGCCCTGTGTCTGCTCCATTCTTTTCTCTATATCATTTTTACCATTAGCTTTTACTTCCTCAGATGCTCTACTCTCTCCTAACTCTGGTTTTCAATTGACTTGTCATGGCCCTTTATGGTTCTCTGCATTATGACCTTTCAGCTTTATTCCTGTTGCTAATTTTTTTCTTCTTTTGGTACTTTTCAATTCAAATTTTTGTGAGGAGGGAAAATGAGTATGATTCATTCATTCTTTTAACAAATACATACTAAGCACCTACTATGTTCTAGGTACTGTCAGGTTCTGGAAAACAGCAGTAAATAAAGCAGACCAAAATTCCATACAAGTTTGGAGTTTATATTCTATTAGGTGAATGAGAACAGTAACAATTATTGAGCACTCACTATGTGCTTGCTATCATTCTAAGCATTTACACATATTAATTCATTTAATTCTCACATGGGATGGCTACTTGTATTACTGTAATCACAATTCCAGTTTCAGAATTGAAAAACCTAGTAAGCAGCACGGTTGAGATTCAAACCCAGTCATGATGGCTGCAGATGCTATGCCTCAAGAATAAGGCTCAGACTGGAAGATGGCAGTTGGCAGGATGGAGGTGAAGGAGAGGGTGTGAGCGAGTGAAGGGGTGAAAGGAGAGTGTGTCGATGTGTGTGGTATGTGTGTGAGTGAGTGAGGGACAGTTAAATCCGGCAGGAGTAGCAGGGTCTGGCAGACCAGGCTCTCCTGGACAGGGAGCACCTACCACCACTACGGGCACTCCCCGGGCTGCGGGGCTCAAGCCTGGAGCCCACACCATCTTGAAGGGAAGAGCGGCCTCTTCTAGGAACTCATCAACACCACCACCCAGACAGGCCTTGGACACTGCAGCCACTCCAGTCAAAATCCTGCTGCCCCACCCACAGACCTGCAGACCCTAGGACCTCCACCTCCAAGGGTGCACGGCTCCGCAGCAGTAAGTGCGACTTCCCCCCTCCCCAGCTGCAGACCTCTGGATGCCACAGTCATGCTTTTCCAGTGCACAGGCCTCATGAGCCAACTGCTCCACAGGCTGCTCTTGGGTGCCATGTGAGCCCTTGCTGGGCACACTCTTTTAAAAAAAATATTTTCTTGACTTTTCACAGAGAGGAAGGGAGAGGGATAGAGAGTTAGAAACATCAATGAGAGAGAAACATTGATCAGCTGCCTCCTGCACACTCCCTACTGAGTATGTGCCCGCAACCAAGGTATATGTCCTTGACCGGAATCGAACCTGGGATCCTTGTGTCCGCAGGCCGATGCTCTATCCCCTGAGCCAAACCGGTTAGGACATGGGCACACTCTTATACAAACAAGGGTGTACTGCCCTGGCAGTAGAAATTCTGAATTCCTCATTCCTGGATACCTACCCACAGATACCTAGGTCATGCGGCTTCAGCGCCAGGGCCACTCTGAGTGCTTGAGTGCGCCACCCTGGCAAATGGGGAACATGGGTGCCTCTGTGAGCCACCACTGGGTGTGCACAAATCCAACCAAGGACACAAGGCTCCAAGCAGTAGAAATTCGGACTTCCACCACTCCCAGCTGCCTGCCCACAGACATCTTAGTCACAGGGCTTCAGCGCAAGGGCCTCTCTGAGTGCACTGCCCTGGCAAATAGCCCTGGGGTATCTCTGTGTGCCACCAGTGGGTGCTCACGAATCCAACCAAGGGCACAGCAGCAAAAACTGAATCTTCCCACTCCACAGCTGCCGACCTCTGGACATCATAATCGTGCTTTTCCAGTGTGCAGGCCTCCTGAGCCCACTGCCCCAAAGTCGGCTTTTGGGTGCCTCTTTGAGCCCTTGCTGGGAGCGCTCATATCCAAACAAGGGTGCACATCCCCAGGAATAGAAATTTGGACCCCCACACCCCTGACTGCCTGCCCACAGACACCTTGGTAATGTAGCTTCAGCACAAGGGCCCCTCGGAGTGCGCCACCCTGGCAAACAGTTCCTGGGTGCCTCTATGAGCCACCACTGGGTGCGTGCGAATCCAACCAAGGGAACAAGGCCCAGCAGCAAAAACTGAGTCTTCCCACTCCACAGCTGCCAACCTCTGGACACTGCAGTTGTGTCTTTCCTGTGCACAGGCCTCCTGAGAGACGGCTCCTGGGTGCCTCTGTGAGCCTCCGCTAGGAATGCGTGATATCAACCAACGGCATGAGGCAGCAAAAATTGGGACATCCCCTTCCCTGGTTAATGACCTCAGGACACGGCACTTGTGCCTTTCCAGCATGCAGGGCTACTGAGCCTGCCGCCCCTATAGGCAGCTCCTAGGTGCCTCCTTGAGCCCTGGCTGGGCATGCTCATATCCAAATAAGGGCACACAGCCCCAGCAGTAGAAATTCATACTTCCCCCTTCCTGGCTGCCTACCCACAGACACCACAGTCCTGTGGTTTTAGCACGCAGGCCCCCTGAGACCACCACCCCAGCAGGCGACTCCCGGGTGCCTCGGTGAGCTGCCACTAGGTGCACTCATATCCAACTAAGGGCTCAAGGTCCAGGCAGCAGAAATTCGAACTCCCCCTCCTTAGCTGCTGACCTCTGGTCACTGCAGTCGCATTGATCCAGTGCACAAGCACCCTGAGCTTGTTGCCCTGGCAGGTGGCCCCTTCGTGCTTTTTTGAGCCACCACAAGGCAC
This sequence comes from Myotis myotis, assembly GCF_014108235.1. Lineage (NCBI taxonomy): Eukaryota > Metazoa > Chordata > Mammalia > Chiroptera > Vespertilionidae > Myotis > Myotis myotis. The sequence continues at coordinate 86,497,377 of NW_023416346.1, forward strand.
AACCCTGGGCGCTGGCATCCAGTCCCCACAGTAGCGCCGCTCCAGCACAAGGGCTCCCTGAGCCCATGGCCTCAGCAGACGGCTCCATGCGCCTCTGTAAGCAGACATTGGGTGTGCAAATCCAACCAAGGACGCACATCCCCCAAAGCAGAAACTGGGACTTCTCCCTCCACAGGACCGGTGGCACATGACAATTGCTCCAATCCAGCATGTGGGCCCCACAAGCATACATCCCTTGCAGATGGTTCCTAGGCCCCTCTATGTGCTGCCACTGGGTGTGTGCCTCTCCAACCAAGGGTGCACAGCTCCCTCAGTAGGATCCATGACATCTCCCTTCAAGCTACCTACCTCTGGACAGCTTGGTGAGTTACTGAGGACTTGCCTCCCTGGACAAGGTCAAATTGTTTTAGCCATATCCTCAGCTGCTGGATCCTGAATCTACTCATGATTCAGAGAGGGAAATCACTTTGGGGAGAGTCCCACTGCCTCAATCACAGACTATAAGACACCCACACCCTGTTGTCAGACCGGGCCCCTTGTAGTGAGTTTCAGAGTGAATCTAATCCAGCAAGAGTCACACAACACTGGCCAAAGTCACAATACCTGAGCCTCAGGCACTGAGATGCCTTCCTCCCAGGCCATGGACTCTGGAAACCCACAGTGAGCACATACCAGTGAGACCTCAGAAAACCTTTTGCACAAGAGCCAGAAACACAATCACATCCAAAACAGCATGCACAACAAAAGCTGGGGTGAGTCACATTGCTAATCTGGGATGAGGCTTCATCCACGAATAAGAAACTAACATTCAAGGCCCAACTACATCAAAAGAACCCAAATAGTTCAAGTCGGGAGCTCTGCTAGATCACCAAGCCCAGGAGACCAGAGAGATTGCATCTTTAGCACCACCCTCAAAAGAACCTGGGTAGCAAAGCAGTTGGATCTAAGACACAGAAACAATTAAGATGTTACAGAAAAAATGGAGAGACAAAACAACAACCCCCAAAGGAAAGAAAAAGAGGAATTACATGAAAGGGAACTAAATAAAATAGAGGCAAATAACATGTTAAAGAAAGAATTCAGAGTAATGGTTATAAAGATGCTCAAATACACACAACTCAATGAGAATTATAAGGAGCTGAATGAGAATGCCACCAACATGGAAAGGAACGAAGAGTAAATGAAGAATGACATAGCTGCAATAAAGAACACAATAAAGGCTTAAACAGTAGCCTAGAAGAGTCTGAGGGCTGCATCAGTGAATTAGAAGACAAGGTAGGAAAAAACACACAAACACGATAGTAACTGGAAAGAAAACTTAAAAAGCAAGAGGAGAGCCTAAGGGAGCTTTGGGACAACACAAAATGAAACAACATCTGCATAATAGGGATACCAGAAGGAGAGGAAGCAGAGCAAGGAATAGAAAACCTGTTTGAAGAAATGAGAGAAAACTTCCCTGATACTGGCAAGGGAAAAAACACACAATTCCAAGAAGCAAAAAGAGTCCCAGACAAGATGAACCCAGAAAGAACAACACCAAGACACATCATAATTAAAATGGCAAACATCAGCTACAAAGTAAGAATCTCAAAGGCTGCCAGGGAGAGACAGAAAGTTACGTACAAGGGATCTCCCATTAGAATATCAATTGATTTCTCAATAGATTCACACCAGGCCAGAAGGAAATGAAATGAATATACAAAGTGATGCAAAGCAAGGAACTGGATCCAATAATACTATAACCAGCAAGGCTATCATTCAAAATTGAAAGTGGAATCAGGAGCTCCACAGACAAAAAAGGGCTAAGAGAGTTTATTACCACCAAGCCAACAATGCAAGAAATGCTAAAAGGACTGCTATGAAAAGAAGAAACAAGAAGGCAAGAAGAAACACAAGCATTAAGAATAGAAATGATGACAAACAAGTACTTATCAATAATAACATTAAACATAAATGAATTGAATGCTCCAATCAAAAGCCATAGCATAGCTGAATGGATAAGAAAATGTGACCCATATATTTGCTGTCTGCAACAGACCCACCTTAGAACAAAGGATTCACACAGACTGATAGTAAAGGGATGGAAAACATTTTTTAAGCAAATGGAAATGAAAAGAAAGCTGGGGTTGCAACACTTATACCTGACAGAATAGACCCCAAAGTAAAGGCCATAACAAGAGATAAGGAAGGCCACTTCATAATACTAAAGGGAGCAATTCAACAAGAGGATATCACTCTGGTAAACATATATGCACCCAATACAGGAGCACCCAAATACATAAAACAACTTCTGGAAGATATCAAGGGACAGATCAATAGCAATACAATCATAGAAGGGGACATTAATATCCAATGACAGCACTGGATAAATCCTCTAAACAAAAAGTCCTAAATGACTCACTAGATCAGATGGACTTTATTGACATCTTCAGAACATTTCATCCCGAAGCTACAGAATATACATTCTTTTCAAGTGCACATGGGACATTTTCAAAGACAGACCACATATTAGGACACAGGCAAAGTCTCTTCAAATTCAAGAGGATAGAAATCATAACAAGCATCTTCTCAGATCACAATGGCATAAAACTAGAAAGTAACTACAATAAAAACAGTGAAAATAAATCAAACACTTGAAACTTAAGTAGCATGCTATTAAACAATGACTGGGTTACCAAAGAGATCAAAAAAGAAAGAAAAAGCATCCTGGAAACAAATGACAATGAAAACACAACAATCCAAAATCTATCAGACACAATGAAAGCAGTCCTCAAAGGGAAGTCATAGCTCTACAGGCCTACCTCAAAAAAACAAGCAAACAAACAAACAAACAGCACACAAAAAAACAACAAGAAAAAATGGTAATAAATTTTCTAACCTTGCAACTTAAAGAATTAGAAAGAGAGCAACAAGAAAAGCCCACAGTGACTGGAAGGAGATAATAAATACCAAGCAGAAATAAAAGCAATAGAGGCAAAAAAAAAAATCAATGAAACCAAGAGCTAGTACTTTGAAAGGATAAACAAGATTGATGAACCTCTAGCCAGGCTCACCAAGAAACAGAGAGAGAGGACCCAAATAAACAAAATCAGAAATGAAAGAGGTAAAGTTACAACTGACCCAAAAGATATACAAGGCATTGTAAAAAAAAAAAAATACTATGAAAAACTCTACTTCAACAAACTGGATGACCTTGTAAAAATGGATACATTACTAGAAAAATAGAAGCTTATAAAACCTCAATCAGGAAGAATAAAAAAAAACCTGAATAGGCCAATAACCACTGATGAAATTGAAACAGTAATCAAAAAGCTTCCAGCAAGCAAAAGTCCTGAACCAGATTGCTTCACAGGGGAGTGTTACTGAACATTCAAAGAACTAAAACCAATCCTACTCAGACTATTCCAAAAAATTCAAGAGGAAAGCACACTTACAAGCTCTTTCTATGAAGCCAGAGTTACTCTAATCCCAAAACCAGATAAAGACACCCCGAAAAAAGAGAACTATACACCAATATTCCTGATGAACATATATACTAAAATTCTCAACAAAATTCTAGCAAGCCAGATCCAGCATTACATTAGAAAGATCATACACCATAACCTAGTGGGATTTATTCCAGGGAAGCAAGGCTGGTACAATATCCCCAAATCAATAAATATGATACATCACATAAAAAATTGACAGACAAAAATCACATAATCATATCAATTGATGAAGAAAAGGCATTTGACAAAGTCCAACACCCTTTCGTGATAAAAACTGTCAGCAAAGTGGGAGTGGAGGGATTATACCTCAAAATAATAAAAGCCTTATATGACAAACCTACAGCCAACATCATACTCAATGGGCAAAAACAAAAACCATTTCACCTGAGAACAGGAAGAAGACAGGGATGCCCGCTTTCACCACTCCTGTTCAATATATTACTGGAAGTGCTAGCCACAGAGATAAGAGAAGAAGAAATAAATGACATCCAAATTGGAAAATAAGTAAAATTGTCATTATTCGCAGATGACATGATACTGTACATAGAAAACCCTTAAGACTCCATCAAGAAATTATTAGACTTATAAGTGAATTTGGAAATGTAGCAAGATACAAAATTAAAGCAAAGAAAACTATGGCATTTTAATACACCAATAGTGAACTTACAGAAAGAGAGATGTAAAAAAATTCCATTTACCATTACACCAAAATAATTGAAATACCTAGGAATAAACTTAACTTAGGAGGTAAAAGACCTGTACTTAGAAAACTACAGGTATAATCCATCCACTCCCACTTTGCTGACAGGACACTAAAAAAAAGAGTTAGAGGAAGACATAAACAAATGGAAGAACATACCGTGTTCATGGATAGGTAGATCAACATCATTAAAATGTCCATACTACCCAAAGCAATCTATAAATTCAATGCATTTCCCATTATAATACCAATGGCATATTTCCCAGACCTAGAGTGAACTCTCCAAAAATCATCTGGAATAAAAAAGAAGACTCCGAATAGCTGAAGCAATCCTGAGAAAAAACAAAGTAGGTGGGATCTCAATACCAGATAGCAAGCTGTATTACAAAGCCAGTCTTCCCAAAATTGCCTGGCACTGGCACAAGAACAGACATATAGACCCAGGGAATAGAATAGAGAACCCAGAAATCAACCCAAACCACTATGCTCAATTAATATTTGACAAAGGAGGCAAGAACATACAATGGAGTCAAGACAGTCTCTTCAATAAATGGTATTTGGAAAATTTGACAGATATATGCAAAAAAATGAAACTAGACCACCAATTTACACCATACACAAAAATAAACTCAAAATGGATAAAGGACTTAAACATAAGATGGGAAACCATAAAAATATTAGAGGAATCCACAGGCAGCAAATCTCAGACATATGCCGAAGCAATATCTTCACAGATACAGCTCCTAGGGCAATGGAAACTAAAGAGAAAAGAAACAAATGGGACTACATCAAAATAAAAAGCTTCTGCACAACAAAAGAAACCATCCACAAAACAACAAAAAAGCCCACTGCATGGGAGAACATATTTGCAAATGTTATATCTGATAAGGGTTTAACCTCCAACATTTACAGGGAACTCATACAAGTTAACAAAGGAAGATAAACAACCCAATCAAAAAATGGGCAAAGGACCTAAATAGATACTTTTTGAAAGAGGACATAAGGAAGGCCAAGAGATATATGAAAACATGCTCAAAGTTACTTATCATCTGAGAGATGCAAATCAAAACGACAATGAGTTCCCATCTCACACCTGTCAGAATGGGTATCATCAACAAATGACAAGTGCTGGAGAGGATGTGGAGAAAAGGGAACCCTCATGAACTTCAGGTGGGAATGCAGGCTGATGCAGCCACTGTGGAGAACAATATGGAGTTTCCTCAAAAACCTAATAATGGAACTCCTATTTGACCCAGTAATCCCACTTCTAGGAATATATCCCAAGAAACTAGGAACACCAGTTAGAAAGGATATATGCACCCCTGTGTTCATAGCAATACAATTCACCATAGCTAAGATTTGGAAACAGCCTAAGTGCCCATCAGCAGATGAGTGTATTAGAAAACTGTGGTACATCCACACAATGGGATACTATGCTGCTGTAGAAAGGAACTCCTACTATTTGCAACAGCATGGATGTAGCTGGAGAGCATTATGCCAAGTGAAATAAACCAGTCAGAGAAAGATAAGTATCACATGATCTCACTCATTTGTGGAATAGAATGAACAACATAAACTGATGGAGAAAAACAGATCCAGAGACAGAGAAGCATTGATCAGATGCTCAAAACTCAGAGGGAAGGTAGTGGAATATTATGGTAAGGGGGGAGAGATCAACCGAAGGACTTGTATGTATGCATATAAGCATGATCAATGGACACAGACACCAGCGGGGTTAGGGCATGAACGGGAGTAGGGTCGGGGGGCAATGTGGGTATAAGGACACATATGTAATACCTTAATCAAGAAAGAAAAAAAGGAAAGGAAAAAGAAAAAAGAATAAAGAACAAGGCTCAACCAACAGAATCATAAACTACAGTAAACAGTACCTAGAAATTCCTCAAGTCTCTCTGTGATGGAGAGATAAATAACATTTATTTATTTATTTAGTCAATCATTATTTGTCAAATTATTTATTTTTTCTATTGTTTTATTTTTTTTGAAATATAAGGAACCTTTTAAAAGTGTATTTTCTTCCGGTTTCTTAGGAAATATTTCTAGAAGAAACCTGAAGCACCAATCAGAAAGGATGTATGCACCCCTATGTTCATAGCTGCACAATTTACAATATCAAAGATCTGGAAACAGCCCTAGTGGCCATCAGTAGATGAGTGGATAAAAAAGCTGTGGTACATATATACCATGGAATACTATGCAGCAGTAAAAAAGAAGAATCTCTTACCCTTTGAGACAGCATGGAGGGACCTGTGGAGAGTATCATGCTAAGTGAAATAAGTCAGTCAGAGAAATACAAGTATCACATGATCACACTCATATGTGGAATCTAAGTAACAAAATAAACTTATGAACAGAGTGGATCCAGAGACATGGAAACACGGAACAGAGAGTGGAATCTCAGAGCAAAGGCGGGGGATGGTGGGTAGGTGGGAGGTAATCAACCAAAGACCTTGTATGCATATATGCATAACCCATGGACACAGGCAATAGGGTGCTGAAGGCCTGGGTTTGGGGAGGGTGGGGGGTGCTGGAGGGGTTTAATGGGGGAGAAGGGGGTCATATGTAATACTTTCAACAATAAAGAATTATTTAAAAACCAAAAGAGTATTTTATTAGAAAACTTTAGATTATCAAAAATTTTTTGATGGACCAATTGTAATGGGTGTTTATTGCATTTTACCATTGAAAGGTCAGGGGGTACTATGCATTCATCAAAATTCAGAGCCATGGAATCAGATGGCGTGGGTTTAGTCCTGCTTCTAATGCCTCCTAGAGACATGATCTTGGTCAAGTTACTTGGCCTCTTCAAGTTTCAGCTCCCTCCCTATAAAATGAAGTTAATAATTGTACATACTTCATAAGCTTGTTATAACATTGAATGAGATAATCTTATCTCACATCCTAGCATTATGCCGGCCTAATAGCACAAAGTAAATTTGTTAATGTGCTTACATTATAAAACAGGGTTGAGAGTAGTAATAGGAAGGAAGTGATTCTGCCACCACTCCCATTATTTACAAAATAAATCCTGATCACATTTCAGGTTCTAGAGAGCACAAACCTGAAAAGATTGTTTCCATCCCGTTGAGGAATAAACATGAAAACTCTCAGAGGGGCATGGATTATTTAGTTTGCAAATCACTGTGACTTCTTGTCTCTTTCTTCTGCCTGCTTTTCTTTAAATAGTTTATTTCTAGAAGTGTTTTTAACAGAGGAGAATTCCATAGTCCATCATTCCAAAAGATGAGCATGGTTCAAAGTAAGCAATTTCTGGGTAAATTGGCTAGAAAGATAGCAGACTCTGACCCACTGTGACTTATTTGACTATTCAGAGTGCTTTCATGACTCTCATTGTTTTTGTTTTTGTTTTACATTTCTTTTTTTTCAATCTTTAATTTCTACATTTCCTTTTAAACATTTCTTCATGATTGATTTTGATTAAGGTACTACATATGTGTCCTTATCCTCACATAACCACCCCCACTACCCCTCATGCCCTCACCCCCTGTTGTCTATGTCCATTGGTTAGGCTTATATGCATGCATACAAGTCCTTTGGTTGATCTCTCCTCCTTACCCCCACCCTCCACTACATTCCCACTGAGGTTTGATGGTCTGATTGATGCTTCTCTGTCTCTCGATCTGTTTTTGTTCATCAATTTATATTGTTCATTATATTCCATAAATGAATGAGATCATGTGATATTTATCTTTCTCCGGCTGGTTTATTTCACTTAACATAATGCTTTCCAGTTCCATCCGTGCTGTTGCAAATGGTAAGAATTCCTTCTTTTTTACCACAGCGTAGTATTCCATTGTGTAGATGTACCACAACTTTTTAATCCACTCATCTGCTGATGGGCACTTAGGCTGTTTCCAGATCTTAGCTATGATAAATTGTGCCACTATGAACATAGGGCTGCATATATCCTTTCTGATTGGTGTTTCTAGTTTCTTTGGATATGATCCTAGAAGTGGGATCACTGGGTCAAATGGGAGTTCCATTTTTAGTTTTTTGAGGAAATTTCATACTGTTCTCCACAGTGGTTGCACCCAGTTTGCATTCCCACCAGCAGTGCACGAGGGTTCCTTTTTCTCTGCATCATCACCAGCACTTGTTGTTTGTTGTTTTGTTGATGATAGCCATTCTGGCAGGAGTGATATGGTACTGCATTGCCATTTTGATTTGCATCTCTCGGATGATTAGTGACTTTGAGCATGTTTTCATATGTCTCTTGGCCTTCTTTATGTCTTCCTTCAAAAAGTATCTATTTAGATCTTTTGCCCATTTTTTGATTGGGTTGTTTATCTTCCTTTTGTTAAGTTGTATGCGTTCCCTGTAAATGTTGGAGATTAAATCCTTATTGGATATAACATTGGCAAATATGTTCTCCCATTCAGTGGGCTTTTTTGTTGTTTTGTGGATGGTTTCTTTTGCTGTACAAAAGCTTTTTATTTTGATGTAGTCCCATTTGTTTCTTTTCTCTTTAGTTTCCATTGCCCTAGGAGTGGTATCAGTGAAGAAATTGCTTCCGCATATGTCTGAGATTTTGCTGCCTGTGGATTCCTCTAGTATTTTTATGGTTTCCCGTCTTATGTTTAAGTCCTTTATCCATTCTATTCTAACAAACTAGACAACCTGGATGAAATGAACATATTCATTTTTTATTTATTTCTGTGTATGGTGTACGTTGGTGGTCTAGTTTCATTTTTTTGCATGTATCTGTTCAATTTTCTCAACATCATTTATTGAAGAAACTGCCTTAACTCCATTGTACGTTCTTGCCTCCTTTGTCAAATATTAATTGAGCATAGTGGCTTGGGTCAATTTCTGGATTCTCTGTTCTGTTCCATTCATCTATATGTCTGTTCCTTTGCCATTACCAGGCAGTTTTGAGAACAGTGGCTTTGTAATACAGCTTGATATCTGGTATTGAGATCCCACCTATTTTGTTCTTCTTTCTCAGGATTGCTTCAGCTATTCGGGGTCTTATTTTATTCCAGATGAAATTTTGGAGAGTTCACTCTAGGTCTGTGAAATATGCCATTGGTATTTTAATGGGGAGTGCATTGAATCTGTAGATAGCTTTGGGTAGTATGGACATTTTAATGATGTTGATTCTACCAATCCATGAACACGGTATGTTCTTCCATCTGTTTATTTCTTCCTCTATCTCTTTTTTTTCAGTGTCCTATAGTTTTCTGAGTATAGCTCTTTTACCTCCTTAGTTAGGTTTATTCCTAGGTATCTTAATTTTTTTGGTGTGACCATAAATTGGATTGTTTTCTTTTAATCTCTCTTTCTGTAAGTTCACTATTGGTGTATAGAAATTCCATAGTTTTCTTGGAGGTAATTTTTTTATCCTGCTACATTTCTGAATTCATTTATTAAGTCCAGTAATTTTCGATGGAGTCTTTAGGGTTCTTAATGTACAGTATAATGCCATCTGTGAATAAGGACAGTTTTATTTATTTTCTAATTTGGATGCCTGTTATTTCTTCTTCTTGTCTGATCTCAATGGCTAGTACTTCCAGTACTATGTTGAACAGGAGTGGTGAGAGAGGGCATCCCTATCTTGTTCCTGTTCTTAGGGGAAATGGTTTTAGTTTTTGCCCATTAAGTATGTTGTTGGCTGTGGGTTGGTCATATATGGCTTTTATTATGTTGAGCTATGATCCTTCTATTCCCACCTTGCTGAGAGTTGTTGTTTTTTTTTAATCAAGAAAGGGTGTTGGATTTTATCACATGCTTTTTCTGCATCAATTGATATGACTGTGATTTTTATCTCTCAATTTGTTTATGTGATGTACCACGTTTAATGATTTGCGGATGTTGTACCATCCTTGCATCCCCGGGATAAAACCTACTTCGTCAAGGTGTATGGTCTTTCTGATGTAATGTTGGATCCAATTTGATAGAATTTTGTTGAGGATTTTGACATCTATGTTCATGAGGAATATTGGCCTGTAACTCTCATTCATTGTTTTGTCTTTATCTGGTTTTTGTATTAGGGTAATGCTGGTTTTATAGAATGAGCTTGGAAGTGTTCCTTTCTCTTGATTATTTTGGAATAGTCTGAGGAGGATAGGTTTTAGTTCTTTCTTGAATGTTTGGTAAAATTCCCCTGTGAAGCTGTCTGGCCACAGGCTTTTGTTTGCTGAAAGCTTTTTGATGACTGCTTCAATTTATTCTATAGTTTTCAGCCTATTGAGATTTTTAGATTCTTCCTGATTGAGTTTTTTTTTAATTGTTTTATTGCTTAAAGTATTACAAAGGGTATTACATATGTGTCCTTTTTTCTTCCCCTGCCCTTGACAATCCCCTGGCCTCCCCTACCTCCCAGTGTCTTATGTCCATTGGTTATGTTTATATGCATGCATACAAGTCCTTCGGTTGATCTCTTACCCCCCTCCCTCCTGCCCCCAACCCTTCCTGGCCTTCCTGCTGCAGTTTGAAAATCTGTTTGAGGCAGCTCTGCCTCTGTATCTATTATTGTTCAAAAGTTTATAATGGTCTCTATTAGCCATGAATGAGTGAGATCATGTGGTATTTTTCCTTCATTGACTGGCTTATTTCACTTAGCATAATGCTCTCCAGTTCCATCCAGGCCATTGCAAATGGTAAGAGCTCCTTCTTTTTTACAGCAGCATAGTATTCCATTGTGTAGATGTACCACAGTTTTCTAATCCATTCATTTTCTGATGGGTACTTAGGCTGTTTCCAGATCTTAGCTATGGTGAATTCTGCTTCTATGAACATATGGGTGCACATATCCTTTCTGATTGGTGTTTCTGGTTTCTTGGGATATATTCCTAGAAGTGGGATAACAGGGTCAAATGGGAGTTCCATTTGAGTTTTGGAAGGTTGTATTTTTCTAGGAATATGTCCATTTCCTCCAGGTTGTCTTGTTTGTTGGAACAGAGTTGTTCATAGTCATGCCTCTCATTTTTCATTTTCTTCTTTAAAAATAAATCTTTATTTTTGAAATTATTACATATGTCCCTGTTTTCCCCCATTGCCATTTCCCACGCTCAAGCCTTCACCACCATATTGTCTGTGTCTGTGTGTTATGCATATATGCACATGAGTCCCTTAGTTGATCTCTTCCCCACTGTCTTCCCTCTGAGGTTTGACAGTCTGTTCAATTTTGCTGTGTCACTGGGTCCATTTTTGTTCATCTGTTTATGTTGTTCATTAGATTCCACATAGGAGTGAGATCATGTGACACTTTCTCTTTCAGACAGGCTTACTTTGCTTATCATAATGCTCTCTAGGTTTATACAAGCTGTTGCAAATTGTAAGAGTTCTTTCTTTTTTACAGATGTATAGTATTCCATGGTATAAATGTACCACAGTTTTAATCCATTCATCAGCTGATGGCCACTTAGGCTGGTCCCAAATCTTAGCTATTGTAAATTGTGCTGCTATGAATAAGGGGTTTCATATATTCATTCTGATGGGTGTTTGAAATTCTTGGGATATATTCCTAGAAATGGGATCACTGGGTCAAATGGGAGTTCCATTTTTAATTGTTTGAAGAAACTCCATACCATTTTCCACAGAGACTGCTCCAGTATGCATTCCCACCAGCAATGTAAGAGAGTTCCCTTTTGTCCACATTCTCACCAGCACTTTTCGATGACAGCAATTCTGACAGGTGTGAGATGGTACCTCATTGTCGCTTTGATTTGTATCTCTCAGATGATTAGTGACTTTGTGCATTTTTTCATATGTCTCTTGGCTTTCTGTATGCCCACTTTCAAAAAGTGTCTATTTATGTCTTTTGCTCATTTTTTGATTGGATTATTTATTGCTAGGAGCCGGTCCATGCTTGCTGTTTCAAGGGACCTGGCATATATGGCATACTGTTCTTAATATGTTTGCTCACCTTCTTGGCACTATGTGTTTTAACCAAGGTCTCTGAGTAAGGTTGTTTCCCCAGGTAGGGATTTTCCCCTGAAGTTATGGAGGGAATAAAACCTCTTAACTAAGTGCCAGGCGGGTAATTAATCACTTTAACTACGAGCAATCATGCTTAAGCTACATAATCTTTACTCCCTGGAATGGAGATAAGAAACGCCCTAGCCTTTGGAATAGAGATTGATAGGATTGGAATCAACTGGTATAAATACAAATGTAACAACACAGAACTTAGAAGACAGAACCAAGAGACTCAGAACCTACACACAGAACCTACACACAGAACCTACACACAGAACCTACACAGAACCTAGAGACAGAAGAACTTCGCTGGAGAGAACATGGCAAAAGATCCTGGACAGAAACTGGAGACACAACCTAGAGACAGAACCTAGTGAGAGAACATGGCTGAAGAACCTAGAGACAGAACCTGGCTACAGAATCTGGATAGAACATGGCAAGAGAACCTGACTAGAACCTGGTGACTAAACCTGGCTGGAGAACCTGGACAGAACCTGGCTGGAGAACCTAGCAAGAGAACATGGACACAGAACCTGGCTGGAGATCCTAACCTGAACTTCGCTGGAGATCCTGACAGAACTTCGCTGGAGATCCTGACCAGAACTTGGCTGGAAATCCTGGCTAGAGATCCTGGCTAGGCTGCTGATCAACTGAAAGCTGTCTCTGTGTCATTCCTTCTTCGCAGGCTCCGTCCACACCTTTGGGGACCCCTGGACCTGCTGGGGTTGGACCCCAGCAATTTATCTTCCTTTTGTTACATTGTATGAGTTCCCTGTAAATTTTTGAGTTTAACCCCTTATCAAAGGTATCATTGGCAAATATGTTCAGCCATGCCGCAGGCTCTCTTGTTATTTTGTTCATGGCTTATTTTGCTCTGCAGAAGATATTTATTTTTACATAGTCCCATTTGTTTATTTTCTCCATAAATTTCCACTGTCTTTGGAGATGTATCCATAAAGTTATTGCTACAAGTGATGTTTGAGATTTTGCTGCCAATGATTTCTTCTAGGATTTTGTGATTTCATGTCTTACATTTAAGTTTTTTATCCATTTTGAGTTTATTCTTGTGTATGGTGTAAGTTGGTGTTCTAATTCTATTTTTTGCATGTATCTGTCCAATTTTCCCAACACCAAAGAAGTTGTCTTCACTCCGTGTATGTTCTTGCCTCCCTTGTCAAATATTAATTGAGCATAGTAACCTGGGTTGATTTCTGGATCCTCTGTTCTGTTCCATTGGTCTATATGCCTATTCTTGTGCCAGTACCAGGCTGTTTTGAGTACAGTGGCTTTGAAGTATAACTTGATATATGGTATTGTGATTCCTCCAACTTTGTTCTTGTTTCTCAATATTGCTGTAGCTATTCATTGTCTTATTTGATTCCATATAAATTTTTGGAATATTTTTTCTAAGTCTATGAAATAGACTATTGATATTTTAATAGGGATTGCATTGAATCTCTAGATGGCTTTGGATAGTATGGCCACTTTAATATGTTGAATCTATCAATCCATGAATATGGTATATTCTTCCACTTGCATATATCTTCATCTTTCTCTTTTTTCAATGTCCTGTAGTTTTTGGTATACAGGTATTTTACCTCCTAGGTTAAGTTTATTTCCAAGTATCTAATTTGTTGTTGTCATTGTTGCAGTGGTAAATGGGGTTGTTTATTTGGTTTCCCTTTCTGAGAGTTCATTATTGTTGTATAAAAATGCCATAGATTTCTGGGTATTAATTTTATATCCTGCAATGTTGCTGAATTCATTGATTAAATCCAATCATTTTCTGACGGAGTCTTTAGGGTTTTATATAGACCAAATCATGTCATCTGTGAATTGTGACAGTTTTACTACCTCCTTTACAATTTGGATACCTTTTATTTCTTCTTGTCTGATTGCAATGGCTAGCATTTCTAGTACTATTTCGAACAGGAGTGGTGAAAGTGGGCATTCCTGTCTTGTTTCTTTTCTTGCAGGAAATGGTTTTAGCTTTTTTCCATTGAGTATGATATCAGCTGTAGCTTTGTCATATAAGGCTTTTATTATGTTGTGGTATGATCCCTTTATTCCAACTTTGTTGAGAGTTTTTATCAATTGAAACTACATAGAAGTACCACCTTACACCTGTTAGAGTGTCTTTTATCAACAAGACAAGCAATAACAAGTGTTGGAGAGGTTGTGGAAAAAAGGGAACCCTCATTCACTGCTGGTGGGAATGCAGAGTGGTGCAACCACTATGGAAAGTAGTCTGGCGATTCCTCAAAAATTAAGAATAGCACTAAGGAAGCATAACAAAATGCGGAGACAAAGAAACAGGACAAAATTGTCAATTGAAGATATAGAGTTCAGAACCACACTTTTAAGGTCTCTCAAGAACTGTTTAGAAGCCGCCGATAAACGTAATGAGATCTACAAGAAAACTAATGAGACCCTCGATCTTATATTGGGGAACCAACTAGAAATTAAGCATACACGGACTGAAATAACGAATATTATACAGACTCCCGACAGCAGACCAGAGGAGCGCAAGAATCAAGTCAATGATTTGAAATGCGAGGAAGCAAAAAACACCCAACCGGAAAAGCAAAATGAAAAAAGAATCCAAAAATGTGAGGATAGTGTAAGGAGCCTCTGGAACAGCTTCAAGCATACCAACATCAGAATTATAGGGGTGCCAGGAGATGAGAGAGAGCAAGATTTTGAAAACCTATTTGAAGAAATAATGACAGAAAACTTCCCCCACATGGTGAAAAAAATGGACTTACAGGTCCAAGAAGCGCGGAGAACCCCAAACAAAAGGAATCCAAAGAGGACCACACCAAGACACATCATAATTAAAATGCCAAGAGCAAAAGATAAAGAGAGAATCTTAAAAACAGCAAGAGAAAGAAACTCAGTTACCTACAAGGGAATACCCATACGACTGTCAGCTGATTTCTCAACAGAAACTTTGCAGGCCAGAAGGGAGTGGCAAGAAATATTCAAAGTGATGAATACCAAGAACCTACAACCAAGATTACTTTATCCAGCAAAGCTATCATTCAGAACTGAAGGTCAGATAAAGAGCTTCACAGATAAGGAAAAGCTAAAGGAGTTCATCACCACCAAACCAGGATTATATGAAATGCTGAAAGGTATCCTTTAAGAAGAGGAAGAGGAAGAAAAAGGTAAAGATACAAATTATGAACAACAAATATGCATCTATCAACAAGTGAATCTAAGAATCAAGTGAATAAATAATCTGATGAACAGAATGAACTGTTGATTATAATAGAATCAGGGACATAGAAAGGGAATGGACTGACTATTCCTGGGCGGGGGGGGGGGAAAGGGGTGTGGGAGATGCGGGAAGAGACTGGACAAAAATCGTGCACCTATGGATGAGGACAGTGGGTGGGGAGTGAGGGCGGAGGGTGGGGCGGGAACTGGGAGGAGGGGAGTTATGGGGGGGAAAAAAAGAGGAACAAATGTAATAATCTGAACAATAAAGATTTAAAAAAAAAATTAAGAATAGAGCTACCATATGACCCAACAAGCCCACTCTTGGGGATATACTCAAAATCATTTATACACAAAGATATATGCACCCCTATGTTCATTTCAGCATTATGCATGGTGGCCAAGAAATGGAAACAGCCAAAGTGCCCTGTGATAGAGGACTAGATAAAAAAGATATGATACATATACGCAGTGGAATACTACTTAGCCATAAGAAAGGATGAAATAGCATTATTTGCAACAACATGCATGGATCTGGAGAACATTATGCTAAGTGAAATAAGTCAGACAGAAATAGCTAAGAACCATACGATTTCACTCATATGTAGGGTATAAAATTGAAACATATGAAAATAAACAGCAGTATGATGGTTGCTGATGGTGGGGGGAGAAGGGGTTCCTAATATGAGGTGACAGGAGAAAATTTGACTTTGGATGGTGGACACATGGTGCTATATACAGACTTTGTAACTTAGAAATCCACACATGAAACCTCTATGTTCATGTTGACCAATGTAACCCCAATAAAATTTAATTGAAAAAAGGTGGTATTGGATTTTGTCAAATGCTTTTTCTGCATCTATTGATATGATCATTTGTTTTTTACCTTTCAGTTTGTTTATGTAATGTATCACGATTATTGATTTGTGGCTACTGCACCAACCTTGCATTCCTGGAATAACTCCAACTTGGTCATGGTATATGATCTTTCTAATGTTTTGATGGATCTGATTTGCTAGAATTTTGTTGAGGATTTTAGCATGTATGTTCATCAGGGATATTGGCCTTTAATTCTCTTTCTTTGTAGTGCCTTTATCTGGTTTTGGGATTAGGGTATTGCTGGACTCATATAAAGAGCTTAGAATTATTCTTTCTTTCTGAATTTTTAAAAATAGTCTGAGGAGTATAGGTGTTAGTTCTTTTTTGACTGTTTGGTAAAACTCTCCTGCGAAGCCGTCCAGACCAGGACTTTTATTTGCTGGGAGAATTTTTATTACGGCATCAATTTCATCAGTAGTTATTCTTCTATTAAGGTTTTCTGATTTTTGCTGATTGAGTTTTGGAAGATTGTATTTTATAGGAATATGTCCCTTTGGTCAAGGTTGTCCAGTTTATTGGAGTAGAGTTGTTCATAGTATTTTTTTTTTTTTTATGATCCTTTGTGTCTCTGTGGGGTCAGTTGTTACTTCACCTCTTTCATTTCTGATTTTGTTTATTTGGGTGCTCTCTTTTTGTTTCTTGATGAGTCTGTCAAGGGGTTCATTGATCTTTTTTTCCTTTTAAAGAACAAGCTCTTGGTTTTATTGATCTTTTGTATTGTTTTGGGGGTCTCTATGCCATTTATTTCTGCTCTGGACTTTATTATTTACTTCTTTCTACTTTTGATTTTTCTTGTTGACCTCTTTCTAAATCTTTAAATTGTGGGGTTAGATAACTTATTACACATTTTTCTTGTGTTTTGAGGTAAGGCTATAGTGCTATGGACTTCCCTCTCAGGATTACTTTTCATTGTGTCACATAGATTTTGGGTTGTTGTGCTTTCATTGTCATTTGTTTCCATGATGCTTTTTATTTCTTCTTTGATATTGTTGGTAACCCATCCATTGTTTAATATCATGCTATTTAGCCTCCATATGTTTATTTATGATTATTTATGATTAATACCAACTGATCTATTGAGTCATTTAGGATTGTTATTTCCTTGTTGGTTTTTTGTCTAGAAGATTTATCCAATGATGTCAATGGGGTATTAAAACTTCTTACTATGATTGTGTTGTTGTTAATCTCTCCATTGATATCTTCCAGAAGTTGTTTTATGTATTTGGGTGCATATATGTTTCCAAGAGTTATATCGTCTTGTTGTATTTATTCCTTTAGCATTATGAAGTGGCCTTCATTATCTGTTTTTATGGCCTTCACTTTGAGGTCTATTTTGTCAGATATAAGTATTGCTACACCAGATTTTTATTCATTTCCATTTGCCTCAAAATTTTTTCTATCACTTCACTTTCAGTCTGTGCGAGTCTTTTGTTCTGAGGTGAGTCTCTTGTAGACAACACATATATGGGTTATGTTTCTTATCCATTTGGCTATCTTATGTCTTTTGATTGGAGCATTTAATCCATTTATGTTTACGGTTATTATTGATAGGTACTTGTTTGTTGCCATTTTTGTTCTTTATGCCTATGTTCCTTCCTCCCTTTCTATTTCTTTTTTATAGCAGTCCCTTTAGCATTTATTGCATTGCGTCTTCGTGGTAATAAACTCAACCATTTTTTCTTCTGTGAAGCTCCTGATTTCACATTCAATTTTGAATGATAGCCTTGCTGAATAGAGTATTCTTGGATTCTTGGATAGAGTATCCTTGTTTTGCATAACTTTGTATACTTCAATACATTTCTTTCTAGCCTAACATGTTTCTATTGAGAAATAAGTTGATAATCTAATGGGAGATCCTTTGTAGGTAACTTTCTGTCTCTCCCTTGGAGCCTTTAGGATTCTTTCTTTGTCTTTTACATTTGCCAATTTAATTATGATGTGGGTCTTTTTGGGTTCATCTTGCTTGGGACTCTTTGCTTCTTTTATTTGTGTGACATCTTTCTTCCCCAAGTCTGGTAAGTTTTTTGTTATTATTTCTTCAAACAGTTTTTCTATTCTTTGTTCAGCTTCCTCTATGTCTGGCACCCCTATTATGCAGACGTTGTTTCATTTCAAGTTGACCCAAGGCTCCCTTAGACTCTCTTTCTGATTTTTCTTTTTTTTTCCAGTTGCTGCTCTGCTTGAGTCATTTTTACTACTTTGTTTTCTAACTCACTGATTCAGTCCTCAGTTTCCATTGTGTTTATTGCAGCTATGTCATTCTTAATTTCCTCTTGATTCTTATTCATGTTAGTGAAATTCTTTTTCAGCACCTTATAATTCCAATTGAGTTTTGTGTATTTGTCATCCAGATGTTTGGGCATCTTTATAACCATTACTCTGAATTCTTTCTCTGACAAATTACTTGGCTCCATTTCATTTAATTCCTTTTCTGGCAATTTCTCTTTTTCTTTCATTTGAGGGTTGTTTCTTGTATCCCCATTTTTGCTGTCCCATTGCAATTGTTTCTATGTCTTAAATCAAACTGCTATGCTACCCAGGTTATTTTGGGGGTGGTCCTACGTAATTCGTGATTTGTGGGGCCCAATAGAGGAGTCTCTCAGATCTCCTGAGCTGGGTGTTCTAGTGGAACCCTTTACTTGAGTTATTTGGGTTCTCTTGATTTAGTTGGATCTTGAATGTTAGTTTTTTGTTTGTGGATAAAATCTCATTACAGGTTGTTTGATAATGTGACTCACCCCCGGCCTCATTGTGCAAGCTGTTATGGATGTGCTCATGGTTCCGGCTCTGTGGCAAGAGTTGCCTGAGGTGTCACTGGCATACCATTTGCTGTGAGGCCCTGGAATCCACAGCCTGGGTGTAGGTGGTCCCAGCCCTGCAGCTGCGGTAGTGCAACGATGGCTGATGTGGTGTGACTCTTGCTGGGGTGGTGTCACTCTGTGAATCACACGAGGGTTCCAGAGCCCTTGATGTGGGGGGCAGGTGTCCTGGAGTCTTCAGGTGAGACAGCAGGACTCTGACAAGGGTGGCTTCACGCTGGAATCATGAGGGGGTCCATGACCCAGCGTCCAAGGATGCGGGAGCTGTGGAATCTGCAGCTCATGCAGTGTACCCCTGGCTGGAGAGGGACACACTCAGCAACTCTCCGAGGGACCCAGGAGCCAGAAGCCAGGGAGATGGGCATCTGCTGATGAAGCTGCTCTATATCATGCTGTACAGAAGCTGGCAGCTGGGGAGGTGGGAGTCATAGGATCTGCTGCTAAAGCTGTGTGCCCATGGCTGGAGAGGTGTGCACTCAGCAACTCCCCGGGGGGGCGAGGATTCAGCATCCAGAGAAACGGTAGTCACAGGGTCTCCTTGTCAAATTCTTTATAATCCTTATTTCATTTGGCTCTCACAATAACCATGAGTAATATAAGATTCCAATTTTATAAACTCAGAAATGGAGGCTTAAATTCTGACCCAAGGTCACACAACTTGTAAGTGACACAGTTTAGATTTGAAAGAAAATACTATTATTCAATATTTCATTCTGTTTTCACTAAACAGTGCTGCCTTACATAGCTATTGTTTTGCCTGAAAGAGATTGTGAATTAAAGCTATCTTTCTGAATTCAGTTGCAACAAGGAAAAAGGTTTTGGGAATTGGCTGAGCTTTCAGGAAAAGGAACATGTGTTTTCTATTGCAAGAACAATAAGGATGAGATGTGTTGTGGAGTGCTTTGGTATTATACTTAGATATGCTTAAGCCATGGTTTTAGGACAAAGAGAAGTGTATCTTTTGTTCAATTGCTCTGTGGACACAAGGTGTTCTGAATCACATTGACTACCCTCAGCCACCAAGTTTCCTATTGCTTCCTTGCCACTCACAGGTTCTAAGGAATCAACTTGTTTTTCTCCTTTTAACTGTCCCTATCACTCCATCCTTCAAGATACCACTCCCACAGAGTTGGGAGTGGGGTTAGCCTATCCCCTCCATTTGTTGCTGTCCCCTAGAGAAGCTGTTTGTGCTTGTAGGATTTTATTGTCACTCACTCCAAGTGTAGTGTGTGTGTGTGTGTGTGTGTGTGTGTGTGTGTGTGTGTGTGTTTGGGGTGGGGAGGCTGGGAAACAGATATCAGAATGGGAGAACAACATGAGGTAAATAATGAAGAAATACTGTGAGGAAACCAGAAAAAAAACCCCACAACTATTCAAAGAGCACCATGGCTTCAATAATCTAATTAATTTGTTTTAATTTGGAACTCTGTTTTACTCTCTCTGGCTCCTTTGGTAATACTCATAGCAGCCTCTTTGCATTCTAGGCCACTCTCTTACATCTCTGAGAGAAAGTTCACCAACCACCCCACATTTCCCCATTTTCAAAAATTTAGGTTAGGTCAACCTCTTTCTTCAAGAAACAAAAGAAGGGATAAGTGGAGAACAAATATTTATTGAGAACGTACTATGTGCTGGGTCATTTGATTTTTTAATACTAAAGGAAACTAAAGTTTAAAGAATTAATTGGCCTCATAGCAGGATTTTATTCCAAGATTTTCATACTTTAAAGTCTCAATGGTCTTCCTAGTATGCCATGGACCTTCTCACATGCTGGAGTCTCAGAATTTAGACCTACAAATACTTACAGGCCAGAAGAATGATTGTCAATTAGATAATATAAATAGCCACTTTGTTATAGTAGGCAGTTAGTTAGATATTAACTAAAAGGGATGGAGCAAACCAATCAGAAGCAGATATCTGTTTAAGACTGATAAAGCTTTAAAGTCACCCCTATGTGTCTGCCCCACTAATGGGGGTTAGGGAGACAATGTTGCAGGGTGAAGTCCTTTCACTGGGTATAGTAGAAGCCAAAATGGTGACGATAAAGGGGAGGAGACAAATCTGGGAAAGATCAGATAAGATAAAGATGCAAGCCTATGAAAAGCCAGGAAAGAGATTGGATAGTTTAAAAGAAAACCTGCTTTTTTCCCAAGCCCAAGGAAATATAGGGAAGCTTAACAAATACCCAAGTCTCTTTTTGGCAGCAATTTTTGGCCAGAGCACAGCCAGGAGCAGAGACTGTGCTGGACTAATGAAGCCTTGGTGCCAGGGTGATAGCACTGCAACTCTGGGCCCTGGCTCTCCTGGTGGGCATAGGCATGAGCCTGGGGCCCAAGGAACTAGACTTCTCCCTCACTGATACAGAGCTAAACCACATGGTTGTGGATGAGGCATTGGGCATAGTATACCTTATCTCAGACCAAAAATGTCAACCAGCTTCTGTTGCAGAACCTGCCGGAAAGCCCCTCATTGAGTGCCACAACCTTTTAAGGGGCATCTGTGCCCTGTGTGCCCTTCCTTCTCTCAGGCTATATTTTTTATTCCTTT
The DNA here is from genome assembly GCF_014108235.1 of Myotis myotis. NCBI lineage: Eukaryota > Metazoa > Chordata > Mammalia > Chiroptera > Vespertilionidae > Myotis > Myotis myotis. The sequence continues at coordinate 86,518,988 of NW_023416346.1, forward strand.
ACTCCTAAACTGCCATGAGACTTACAAACAGAGAAGCAGTGGGATTTAAGGACTGTCTTTTTTGCCTCTATAACTTCTTTTCCTGAGTTTTGGTAGCCCAGTCTATGCATATTCCCATTGCCATGATCTTGCCTCTTTTATCCTAAGTCCTATCTTTGTTTTTACTCTAAAAATCCACTAGGGCTTAAAATCCTCCTATGCGTGTGTCCCTGAAATTCATTTCCTGTGAGACTGAAAGAACCTATTTCCTCCCACAACAACTTTATAGCACTAAGTCTCATTGTGTGTGAGATGTGAGTATCCTTATCTGGTCTTATATGGAGAGTGAAGTGACAGCCCACTGGTCTGTGAATGTAAATTAGGGTTATATTTTTCAGAACTCAGCATTCAAAAACTTGATTTAGCCGAAACCGGTTTGGCTCAGTGGATAGAGCGTCGGCCTGCGGACTGAAAGGTCCCAGGTTCGATTCTGGTCAAGGGCATGTACCTTGGTTGTGGGCACATCCCCAGTAGGAGATGTGCAGGAGGCAGCTGATCGATGTTTCTTCCTCATTGATGTTTCTAACTCTCTATCTCTCTCCCTTCCTCTCTGTAAAAAATCAATAAAATATATTTTTTAAAAAAACAACTTGATTTAAAGGGAAGTCAGGTGGGGTGCAGTAAGCCAGGATCTATTTCAGAACAGCTTATAAGGGCAGAACGATGGTTGCAATAACAGGACACAGCCTTGGGTATTGAGAACAAAGGTTCTGTCAAGCCAATGGTTAGCATGAAGGGAAGGAAGGCTTATAGCACATATCAATAATGCTAGTTCAAATTTGTTTTTGTTTTTTAAATATTTATTTTTTAAAGCATTACATATAGTATTACATATGTCTCCTTTTTCCCCTATTGACCTCTCCCCAGCCACCACAATCCCCAGCACTTCCCGATTGGTTACACTTATATGCAAGCATACAAGTCCTTTGGTTGATCTCTTAGCTCCCCCATCCCCACCCCCGCATTCCCACTGACATTTGCGGTCTGTTCTATGCTTCTCTGTCTCTGGACCTAATTTTTAAAATCAGTTTATGTTGTTCATTATATTCCACAAATGAGTGAGATCATGTGATATTTATCTTTCCCTGACTGGCTTATGTCACTTAGACTAATGCTCTCTAGGTCCATCCACGGTGTTGCAAATGGTAACAGTTATTTCTTTTTTATAGCTGCATAGTACTCCATTGTGTAGATGTACCACCGTTTTTTTAATCCACTCATCCACTTATGGGCACTTAGGCTGTTTCCAAATCTTGGCTATTATAAATTGTGCTGCTATGAACATAGGGGTGAAGATATCCTTTCTAATTGGTGTTTCCAATTCCTTGAGATATATTCCTTGAAGTGGGAATACTAGGTCAAACGGGAGTTCCATTAATTTTTTGAGGAAACTCCATACTGTTTTCCACAGTGGCTGCAGCAGTCTGCATTCCCACCAGCAGTGCATGAGGGTTCCTTTTTCTCCACATCTTTGCTAGCATTTGTCATTTGTTGATTTGTTGATGATACCCATTCTGACAGGTGTGAGATGGTACCTCATTGTTGTTTTGATTTGCATCTCTCAGATAATTAGTGACTTTGGGCATGTTTTCTATGTCTCTTGGCCTTCTGTATGTCCTCTTTTGAAAAGTATCTATTCAGGTCCTTTGCCCATTTTTATAATTGGATTATTTATCTTCCTTGTGTTATGATGTATGAGTTCCCTATAAATTTTGGAGATTAGAACTTTATTGGATATAACTTTGACAAATATGTTTTCCCATGCAGTGGGATTCCTTGTTGTTTTGTTGATGGTTTCTTTTGCTGTGCAGAAGCATTTTATTTTGATGTAGTCCCACTTATTTATTTTCTCCTTATTTTCCATTGCCCTAGGAGCTGTGTCTGTAAAGATATTGCTATGACATATGTCTGATATTTTGTTGCCTATGGATTCTTCTAAGATTGTTATGGTTTCCCATCTTATGTTTAAGCCCTTTATCCATTTTGAGTTTATTTTTGTGTATGGTATAAGTTGGTGGTCTAGTTTTACTTTTTTGCATATATTTGTACATTTCTCCCAACACCATTTATTGAAGAGACTGTCTTGACTCCATTTCATCCTCTTGCCTCCTTTATCAAACATTAATTTAGCATAATGAGTTAGGTCGATTTCTGGGTTCTCTTTCAGTTCTATTGGTCTATATGCCTGTTCTTGTGCCAGTACCAGGCAGTTTTAAGAACAGTGACTTTGTTATATAGATTGATATCTGGTATTGTGATCCCTCCAACTTTGTTCTTCTTTCTCAAGATTGCTTCAGGTGTTCAAGGTCTTTTTTTTTTTTTTAATTCCATATGAATTTTTGGAGAGTTTGTTCTAGGTCTGTGAAATATACCATTAATATTTTAATGGGGATTGAAATGAATCTGTAGATTACTTTGGGTAGTATGGACATTTTAATGATGTTGATTCTACCAATCCATGAACATGGTATAATCTTCCATTTGTTTATGTCTTCCTCTAACTCTTTTTTTTTCAATGTCCTATAGTTTTCTGAGTATAGTTCCTTTACCACCTTAGTTAGGTTTAGTCCTGGGTATCTAAATTTTTTGTTGCAATGGTAAATGGGATTTTTTTTAGTTTCTCTTTCTGTGAGTTCATTATTAGTGTATAAAAAAAGCCATAGATTCCTTGGCCTTAATTTTGTATCCTGCTACATTGCCAAATTCACTTATTAAGTCTAGTAATTTTTTATGGCGGCTTAGGGTTTTCTATGGTTAATATGTCATCTATGAATAAAGACACTTTTCTTCTACTTTTTGAATTTGAATGCTTTTTATTTCTTCTTCATGTCTGATCGCTGTGGTGAGCACTTCCAGGACTATGTTGAACAGGAGTGATGAGAGTGGGTATCTCTGTTTTATTCCTGTTCTCAGGGGAAATGATTTTAGTTTTCTCCCATGGAGTATGATGTTGGCTATAGGTTTTTCATATAAGGCTTTATTATGTTGAGGCATGATCCCTCTATTCCCACTATGCTGAGAGTTTTTATCAAGAAAGAGTGTTGGCCAATCAGAAAGGATATATTCACCCCTATGTTCATAGCAGCACAATTTATAATAGCTGAGATTTGGAAACAGCCTAAGTGCCCATAAGCCAATGAATGGATTAAAAGACTGTGGTATAGGGGGAGACGGAAGATGGCGGCGATATAGGCAGACGCGTCCCAGGTCGTGTCCTGGAGCAAATGGAGTGAGCAGCTGAAACTAATAACAGCCACCCCAAATTGGCGAAATTGCTCAGCTGGTGAGACGGTTTGCAGCCGGGAAGAGCAGAACTCCCCTGGAAAGGTAAAAAAACCAGGGATTTGGGCAGGAAAGTTTGCCAGACCTCTGAGCCCAGAGAGTGGGAGGGAGACCACGTGGCAGACAGCCGCATCCCCTGGGACAGGCACAGCCCCTGACGGGGGAAAGGAGAACCACGGGATTCCTGGAGCCGCCGGGGGAATTGAGAGCTGGGTTCTGTGATCACGGAGGACTGAGCCTAAAGGGGACAGCCTGAAGAGCTGACCAGACCATGCAGTCCCGGTAAGAGAAGAAGCTTACAGAAACCAAGCCTTCCCCGTTTCCGCGGAGAGCGTATGTTTGTTTGTACTCACTGAATCCTGTTCATGGGACATTTCGGATACAGACACTCACCTGTGCTGAAGGGAGGGAGAGTGTGTGGAGGAGTGGAATCTGGGGAGAGACTGAGGAGAGAAGGGGGGCCGGGAGAGGTGGCAGCGAATTGAGTGCTGAGACACCCCTGAGCCCAGGACTGGGGCAGCTATTCTCTCCAGAGAGTGAGACTCCTCCCCCCAGCCCCCTGGCAAGGAGCACAGCCACACCCAGATTCCACCCTGTACGAGATCAAGGATTAAAATAACCTGATCAGTCCCTGGGAGTTAACAGGGTCTGGCCTATAGAGGGATTTTCAATCCCAGCAACAACACAGCGCCGGTAACTAACTATTACGCAGCCAGCTCTGGGCAGTGAACTTCCACTGGACAGAGAGGCCCTATAACCTCAGAGGCCAACCCCAGAACACTGCCACCCAGAGGCTGACCCACAAACTGACTCTTTGCTAAACACAAAATAAGGCAGTCTGGGAAACAAATATGGCCTGCTTTAAAATAAGGACTGTGGTTTACAACACAGAGGAACAGTGTATCGCAGGGAAACTCAACACTCTCCTGAATACCTGGCAGGTCTAAGGCGAGCCACACTGAAGAATTGAAGAACCGAAGGACCTTCACTACTGCAATTTTTTTTTCTTTTTTCACCTTTTAACTAAGAAACCAATTTCTTTTCTTTTTCTTCTTTCTTATTTCTTCTTTCTTTTATTTTCTTTTCTTTTATTTTATTTTCTTTTCTTTTTTTTCTTCTTATTTTTCATCACCTGATTTTACCCTTTTAATTACTACCTTCTTATTTTTAACCAGTATTATTACTGCTACCATTTTACCATTTTTTTTAAAGTGCCATTTTATTTTCTCTTTATTTTATTTTGGGATTAGTGTTCTCCATTCTATTTTCATCGTTATATTATTGGTTGTTTCTAGTTTGCATTTATCTCCAGGGAGCTGTTGCTGGAATTTTTTGGGATTAGTGGCGGTTCTATAGGAGCATTCTCCTCATATAAAAAGTCTCTTCCCCTCTTCCACTTCATTCTCTCTTTTCGCTCTTTTTTTTTTCTTTTCTTTTCTTTTCTTGTCTTTTCTTTTCTTTTCTTTTCTTTTCTTTTCTTTTCTCGCTTTTATTTCCACCATCCTTTTTCCCAATTTCATTTTTGCACTCCTTTTATTGGTCCCTACATTTCTTTTCTTTTTTCTCTTTTATCTTTTTATCTTCCTTCTTCCTTATCCCCTAATTCTCTTAAATCGGGTGGTCACCTTTATTTGGGGTTAATAATATCGTGAATATATTTGTGTATAGTGCCTGGTACGTAGTGCCTTGTTGTGTTGTATTTTGTGCCTTTAAATCAATGCAGCAGATCCAAGCAACAGCAACCTCCTGAGCACCACACCCCCTGCTGAGGAACAGCAGCTGTACGTGAAACCTTGCCCCACCAGCCAGAAGAGCCACCACAGCTGTGAACAGCACCCACCAGGGGAGCTGCTGCCAACTGAAGAGCAGCTGCTACCGCAACCTCCCGAAGAGCAACCACAGACCAAGGAGTCACTGCCACCAAGGGAGCAACCACTGAACCACTCAATGTCTAGATGTGAGTGAGATCAAACATGGGTAGACAAAGAAACCCCCAAAGGGAAGACAAGGAGGACTCTCCAGAAAAGCAGCTAAGTAATACAGAGGCATGCAACATGACAGAAAAATAATTCAGAATAAGGGTCCTAGAGTGCATAAACCGGATGGAGGAAAAAATCGACAACCTCTGCAAGAAGCAAGAAGAAACAGATGAAAAAATCAATAACATATGGAAGAAGCTAGAAGAAACAGATGAAAAAATCAACAACTTAAGTAAGACCCAAGAAGAAATGAAGAGTGATATAGCTGCAATGAAAAACTCCATTGAAAGTATCAACAGTAGACTAGGAGAAGCGGAGGGCTGAATTAGTGAATTAGAAGACAAGGAATCAAAACACACCTAAAATGTACTGAAATTGGAGAAAAAAAAATAAAAGACAGGAGGAGAGCCTAAGGGAGCTTTGGGACATGAAACGAAACAACATACGAATAATAGGGGTGCCAGAACAACAGAAGAATGAACAAGGATTAGAAAACCTATTCGAAGAAATAATATCAGAAAACTTCCCTGAGGTGGGTAAGAAAAAAGTCACACAAGCCCAGAGAGTCCCAAACAAGGTGAACCCGAAAAGACCCACACCAAGACACATCATAATTACCATGGCAAATGTTCAGGACAAAGAGAGAATCTTACAGGCTGCAAGAGAGAGACGGAAAGTTACATACAAGGGATCTCCCATTAGATTGTCAAATGATTTCTCAACAGAAACACATCAGGCCAGAAAAGAATGGACAGAAATTTACAACGTGATGCAAAGCAAAGGACTGAATCCAAGAATACTCTATCCAGCAAGGCTATCATTCAAACTTGAAGGGGAAATAAGAAGCTTCACAGACAAAAAAAGGCTAAGGGAGTTTATCACCACCAAGCCAGCAATGCAAGGAATGCTAATGGGACTGGTATAAAAATAAGAAATAAAAAGCTCAGAAAGAAAACAGCCACACAAAAAAAGAAATGGCTACAAACAAATACCTTTAAATAATAACTTTAAACATAAATGGATTAAATGCACCAACCAAAAGACATCGAGTGGCTGAATGGATAAAAAAACATGACCCATACACCTGCTGTCTACAAGAAACCGACCTCTTTAGAAGGGACCCACACAGACTGAAAGTGAAAGGATGGAAAAATATCTTTCAGGAAAATGGAAAGGAAAAGAAAGCTGGGGTAGCAATACTTATATCGGACAAAATAGACCTCAAAGTGAAGGCCATAACAAGAGATAAGGAAGGTCACTTCATAATACTAAAGGGATCAATACAACAAGAGGATATAACCCTGATAAACATATATGCACCCAATGCAGGAGCACCCAAATTCATAAAAAAACTCCTGGAAGATATCAAAGGAGAGATCGACAACAATACAATCATAGTAGGGGACTTTAATACACCACTGACAGCACTGGATAAGTCCTCGAGACAAACAATCAGCAAAGATACAGCAATCCTAAATGACTCACTAGATCAGATGGAATTAATAGATAGCTTCAGAACACTTCACCCCAATGCCACGGAATATACATTCTACTCAAGTGCTCATAACACATATTCAAAAATAGACCTTATATTGGGTCACAAGCAAAGTATCCCCAAATTCAAGAAGACTGAAATCATAAAAAGTTTCTTCACACACCACGATGGCATAATATTAGAAATAAATTACAATAAAAACAACACAAAACACTCAAACATCTGGAAGCGGAATAGCATGCTATTAAATATTGATTGGGTTACCAACGAGATCAAAAAAGAAATTAAAAACATCCTGGAAACTAATGACAATGAAAACAAAACCATCCAAAACCTATGGGACACAATGAAAGCAGTCCTGAGAGGGAAGTTTATAGCTCTACAGGCCTATCTCAACAAACAAGAAAAAATGGTAGTAAATCATCTAACTCTACAACTCAAAGAGTTAGAAAGAGAGCAACAAGAAAACCCCAGAGTGAGCAGAAGGAAGGAGATAATAAAGATTAGAGCAGAAATAAATGACATAGAGACCAAAACAATAATACAGAAAATCAATGAAACCAAGAGCTGGTTCTTCGAAAGGATAAACAAGATTGACAAACCTATAGCCAGACTCACCAAGAAGCAAAGAGAGAGGATCCAAATAAACAAAATCAGAAACGATAGAGGCGAAATAACAACAGACCCCACAGAAATACAAATGATTGTTAAAAAATACTATGGACAGCTCTACTCCAACAAAATAGACAACATGGAGGAAATGGACAAATTCCTAGAAAAATACAACATTCCAAAACTCAATCAGGAAGAATCTAAAAATCTCAACAGGCCAATAACTATGGAAGAAATTGAAGCAGTCATCAAAAAGCTTCCATCAAACCAAAGCCCAGGAGCAGACGGCTTCACAGGGGAGTTTTACAAAACATTCAAGAAAGAACTAAAACCTATCCTCCTCAGACTACTACAAAAAATTCAAGAGGAAGGAACACTTCCAAGCTCATTCTATGAAGCCAGCAACACCCTAATACCAAAACCAGGTAAAGACAACACAATGAAAGAGAATTACAGGCCAATATCCCTCATGAACATAGATGCCAAAATCCTCAACAAAATCTTAGCAAATCAGATCCAGCAGTACATCAGAAAAATCATACACTATGACCAAGTAGGATTTATCCCAGGGATGCAAGGATGGTACAATATCCGCAAATCAATAAACATGATACATCACATAAACAAATTGAGAGAAAAAAACAACATGGTCATATCAATTGATGCAGAAAAAGCATTTGACAAAATTCAGCACCCATTTTTGATAAAAACTCTCAGCAAGTGGGAGTAGAAGGATCATAACTCAACATAATAAAAGCCATATATGACAGGCCCACAGCCAACATCATACTCAATGGACAAAAACTAACACCATTTCCCCTAAGAACAGGAACAAGACAGGGATGCCCCCTCTCACCACTCCTGTTCAACATAGTACTGGAAGTGTTAGCCATTGCAATTCGGCAAGAAGAAGAAATAAAAGGCATCCAAATTGGAAAAGAGGAAGTAAAACTGTCCGTATTTGCAGACGACATGATATTATACATACAAAAGCCTAGAGACTCCATCAAAAAGCTACTAGACTTAATACATGAATTTGGCAATGTAGCAGGATACAAAATTAACCCCAAGTAATCTGAGGCATTTCTATACATCAATAGTTAACTTTCAAAAAGAGAGATTATAAAAACAATCCCGTTTACCATCGCACCAAAAAAAATTAAGCTACCTAGGAATAAACTTAACTAAAGAGGTAAGAGATCTCTACTCAGAAAACTACCGGACGTTGAAAAAAGATTTAGAGGAGGACATAAAGAGATGGAAGAACATACCGTGTTCACGGATTGGTAGAATCAACATCATTAAAATGTCCATACTACCCAAAGCAATCTATAAATTCAACGCACTTCCTATTAAAATACCAACGGCATACTTCAGAGATCGAGAATGAACTCTCCAAAAATTCATCTGGAATAAAAAAAGACCCTGAATTGCTGCAGCAATCCTGAAAAAGAACAAAATAGGTGGGATCTCAATACCAGATATCAAGTTGTATTACAAAGCCACTGTTCTCAAAACTGCCTGGTACTGACACAAGAAAAGGCATATAGATCAATGGAATAGAATAGAGAGCCCAGAAATCAGCCCCAACCAATATGCTCAATTAATATTTGACCAAGGAGGCAAGAACATACAATGGAGCCAAGATAGTCTCTTCAATAAATGGTGTTGGGAAAATTGGTCAGATATATGCAAGAAAATGAAACTAGACCACCAACTTACACCATACACAAAAATAAACTCAAAATGGATAAAGGACTTAAATGTACATCAGGAAACCATAAAAATTCTAGAAGAATCCAAAGGCAACAAAATCTCAGACATATGCCGAAGCAATTTCTTCACTGATACAGCTCCTAGGGCACTTGAAACTAAAGAGAAAATGAACAAATGGGACTACATCAAAATAAAAAGCTTCTGCACAGCAAAAGAAACCATCAACAAAACAACGAGAAAACCCACTGTGTGGGAAAACATATTTGCCAATCTCATATCTGATAAGGGCCTAATCTCCAAAATTTATAGGGAACTCATACAACTTAACAAAAGTAAGTTAAACAATCCAATCACAAAATGGGCAAAGGACCTAAATAGACACCTTTCAAAAGAGGACATTCAGAAAGCCACGACACATATGAAAACATGCTCAAAGTCACTAATCATCTGAGAGATGCAAATCAAAACAACAATGAGGTACCATCTCACACCTGTCAGACTGGCTATCATCAACAAATCAACAAACAACAAGTGCTGGAGAGGATGTGGAGAAAAAGGAACACTTGTGCACTGCTGGTGGGAATGCAGACTGGTGCATCCACTATGGAAGACAGTATGGAGTTTCCTTAAAAAACTGAAAATTGAACTCCCATTTGACCTTGTGATCCCACTTCTAGGAATATATCCCAAGAAACCAGAAACACCAATCATAAAGGATATATGCACCCTTATGTTCATAGCAGCACAACTCACCATAGCTAAGATCTGGAAACAGCCTAAGTGCCCATCAGTAGATGAATGGATTTGAAAACTGTTGTACATGTACACGATGGAATACTATGCGGCTCTAAAAAGGAAGGAATTCTTACCATTTGCAACGTCATGGATGGAACTGGAGAGCATTATGCTAAGTGAAATAAGCCAGTCAATGAAGGAAAAATACCACATGATCTCACTCATTCATGGATAATAGAGACTTTATAAACTTTTTAACAATAATAGATATTGAGGCAGAGCTGCCTCAAACAGATTGTCAAACTGCATAGGGAAGGTCGGGGAGGGTTGGGGGGCAGGATGTAGGGGGGTAAGAGATCAACTAAAGGACTTGTATGCATGCATATAAGCATAACCAATGGACATAAGACACTGGGGCATAAGGGAGGCTAAGTGATTGTCTAGGGCGGGGGGATAAAATGGACACATATGTAATACCCTTTGTAATACTTTAAGCAAAAAAAAAAAACAAAACTGAAAATGTAACTCCCATTTGACCCTGTGATCCCACTTCTAGGAATATATCCCAAGAAACCTGAAACACCAATCAGAAAGGATATATGCACCCCTATGTTCATAGCAGCACAATTCACCATAGCTAAGATCTGGAAACAGCCTAAGTGCCCATCAGTAGATGAATGGATTAGAAAGCTGTTGTACATGTACACGATGGAATACTATGCGGCTCTAAAAAGGAAGGAATTCTTACCATTTGCCACGTCATGGATGGAACTGGAGAGCATTATGCTAAGTGAAATAAGCCAGTCAATGAAGGAAAAATACCACATGATCTCACTCATTCATGGATAATAGAGACCATTATAAACTTTTGAACAATAATAGATACAGAGGCAGAGCTGCCTCAAACAGATTGTCGAACTGCAGCGGGAATGCCGGGGAGGGTTGGGGGGCAGGAGGTAGGGGGGTAAGAGATCAACCAAAGGACTTGTATGCATGCATATAAGCATAACCAATGGACATAAGACACTGGGGGATAGGGGAGGCTAGGTGACTGTCTAGGGTGGGGGTATAAAATATACACATATATAATACCCTTTATAATACTTTAAGTAATAAATAAAAAAAATTAAAAATAAAAAAATAAAATAAAATAAAAAACTGTGGTATATCTACACAATAGAGTACTATGCAGCTGTAAAAAATAAATAACTGTTACCATTTGCAACACCATGGATGGACCTAGAGAGCATTATTCTAAGCAACATAAGCCAGAGAAAGATAAATATCACATGATCTCACTCATTTGTGGAATATAATGAACTACATAAACTGATCCAGAGATAGAGAAGCATTGATCAGACTGTCAAACCACAGAAGGAAGGTAGGGGAGGGTCGAGGTAAGGCCAGGAGATCAACCAAAGGACTTGTATGCATGCATATAAGCCTAACCAATAGACACAGATACCAGGGGGGTGAGGGCATGAGTGAGGGGTAGTGGGTGTAATGTGGAGATAATGACACATATTTAATCCTTTATTCAATAAAGAAAAGAGAAAAAGAGTGTTGAATTTTGTCAACTGCTTTATCTACATCAATTGATATGATCATGTGATTTTTGTCTCTCAATATGTTTATGTGATATATCACGTTTATTGATATGCAAATATTGTATCATCCTTGCATTCCTGGAATAAATCCCACTTGGTCATGTCCTATGATCTTTTTAATGTATTGCAGAATGCGATTTGCTAATATTTTGTTGAGGATTTTAGCATATGTGTTCATCCAGAATATTATCTGGTATTCTCTTTCATTATGCTGTTTTATCTGGTTTTGAGATTAGGGTAATGCTCGCTTCATAGAAAGAGCTTGGAAGTGTTTTTTCTTCTTTTATTTTTTCGAATAGTCTAAGGATGATAAATTTTAGTTCTTCTTTTAATGTTTGGTAAAACTCCCCTGTGAAGCTGTCTGGCCCAGGGCTTTTGTTTGCTGGAAGTTTTTTGATGAATGCTTCAATATCCTCCACAGTTATTGGCCTAATCATATGTTTTATTCTTTCTGAGTGAGTTTTGGAATATCCTGTTTTTCTAGGAATATGTCCACTTCTTCTCAGTTGACCAGTTTGTTGAAATAGGGTTGTTCATAGTACTTTTTTTTTACAATCCTTTGTACTTCTGTGGTGTCTGTTGTTATTTCATCTTTTCATTTTTGATTTTGTTTATTTGGCTCTCCTCTCTCTTTGATTCTTGGTGATCCTGGATCACCAAGGTTCAAGGTTCATCAATCTTGTTTATCCTTTCAAAGAGCCAACTCTTGGTTTTATTGATATTTTTTTTTTTGGTCTCTGTCATTTATTTCTACTCTGATCTTTATTATTTCCTTCCTTCTGCTCACTCTCATTTTTTCTTATAGCTTTTAGGATTTTCTCTTTGTCATTAATGTTTGCCATTGTAATTATGACGTGTCTTGGTGTGGGTCTTTTTGGGTTCATCTTGTTTGAGATTATCTGTACTTGTATGACTTTTCTTCCCCAAATCAGTGAATTTTTCTGTCATTATTTCTTTAGATAGGTTTCTAATCCTTCTTCCTTTTCTTTTCCTTCTGGCACCCCTATTATACATATGTTACCTCATTTTATGTTGTCCCAAAGCTCCCTTAGGTACTACTCATATTTTCTAATTTTTTTCTCCAATTGCTATTCAGATTGGGTGTGTTTTCCTGCCCTGTCTTCTAATTCACTTATTCTGTCCTTTGCTTCTTTTAGTTTACTCGTGAAACCTTACATTGTGTTTTTTTTTTATTGTAACTATATCATTCTTGCTTTCCCCTTGATTATTACATAAATTATTGGTTTTCTCATCCACCTGGTTTATGACCCTTACGCTGAATTCTTTTTCTGACATATTGCATGCCCTTCTTTCATTTACTTTCTTATCTGGCAACTACTCCTTTTCTTTTCTTTGGTGGTTGATACTTTGTCTCCCCATTTTTGCTTTCACCAAAGGTTGTAGGCGCTGAGTTGCTCAAGGCCTGTGGCTGATGCAGCAGGCTTGGTGGGAAAGTTGTGCACTCTGAGACGTGTCAGAATGCCCAGGTGCTGGGATGCGCATCGCCTGTGACCCAAGCAGCAATTCAGTAGGAGGGGAGTGCACTACGGGGCTCATAGGAGCCTGTAGTCATGGATGCTGGAGTCCTGGTGTGTGTGGGTCTGCAGCCAAGGTAGCAGTTCTTTGGTCAAAGTGGTTGTAGCATCCAGGATGGTGTCTGAGGCCAGTCTGGGTGGTGGTGAGGCTGGGATCCCAGGCACAGCAGCTGTCCCCTTCAAGAAGGCATAGTTTCTGTTGCAGAGCTAGCCACCCCAGGAGTGCTTGCAGTGGTAGCAGGATATCCCCCTCCAGTAGAGCCTGGACTAAAAACCCCTGAGACTCCTGCAGGATCCAACTCTCTCTCTCTCTCTCTCTCTCTCTCTCTCTCTCTCTCTCTCTCTCACACACACACACACACACACACACACACACACACACTACATATGTCCACAAGGTCCCCTTTCTCTCCCTCACTCACACTCTCTTCCTTGCTGCTGACGTGCAAGCTGCCATCTTGACTCTCCAATGTTTTATTAATATTCACATTTTTTTTCTTTTTTCATTTATTTTCTTTTATTTTATATATTTTTTTAAATATATTTTTTATTGATTAAGATATTACATATGTGTCCTTATCCCCACATTACCCCCTACCCCCCCGCCCCTGCTCATGCCCTCAACCCCTCCCCACCGTTGTCTGTGTACATTGGTTAGGCCTATATGCTTGCATATAAGTCCTTTGGTTGATCTTTCCCCCTTAACCCCACCCTCCCCTACCTTCCCTCCAAGGCCCGACAGTCCAATCAATGCCTCTCCGTCTCTGGATCAGTCCTTGTTCATCAGTTTATGTTGTTCATTATATTCCACAAATGAGTGACATCATGTGGTATTTATCCGCTCTCCAGTTCCATCCATGCTGTGGCAAATGGTAAGAGTTCCTTTTTTTCTTCCTCTTCTTAAAGAATACCTTTCAGCATTTCATATAATGCTGGTTTGGTGGTGATGAACTCCTTTAGCTTTTTCTTATCTGTGAAGCTCTTTATCTGACCTTCTATTCTGAATGATAGCTTTGCTGGAGAAAGTAATCTTGGTTGTAGGTTCTTGGTATTCATCACTTTGAATATTTCTTGCCACTCTCTTCTGGCCTGCATGGTTTCTGTTGAGAAATCAGCTGACAGTCGTATGGGTACTCCCTTGTAGGTAACTGACTTTCTCTTGCTGCTTTTAAGATTCTCTCTTTGTCTTTTGCTCTTGGCATTTTAATTATGATGTGTCTTGGTGTGGTCCTCTTTGGGTTCCTTTTGTTTGGGGTTCTCCGCGCTTCCTGGACTTGTAAGTCTATTTCTTTCACCAGGTAGGGGAAGTTTTCTGTCATTATTTCTTCAAATAGGTTGTCAATATCTTGCCCTCTCTCTTCTTCTGGTACCCTTATAATTCTGATGTTGGTATGCTTGAAGTTGTCCCAGAGGCTCCTTACACTATCTTCATATTTTTGGAATCTTTTTTCTTTTTTCTTTTTCGGTTGGGTCTTTTTTGTTTCTTTGTATTTCAAATCTTTGACTTGATTCTTGGAATCCTCTTGTCTGCTGATGGATCTCTGTATATTATTCTTTATTTCAGTCAGTGTATGCTTAATTTCTAGTTGGTCCTTTTTCATATCCTCGAGGGTCTCACTAGATTTCTTGAGGGTCTCACTAAATTTATTGGTGGTTTCCATAAAATTCTTGAAAAACCTTATAAACGTGGTTTTGAATTCTATATCCAGTTGTTTGCTTTCCTCCATTTCTGTCATTTGTGACCTGTTCCTTTGTCTCCGCATTTTTTATGCTTCCGTGTTGGTAGAGTGGTTTTGTGTGCTAGGTGTCCTGTAGGGCCCAGTGGCTCAGCCTCCCCCGTTACCTGAGGTGGACACTCTTGGTGCACCCCCTTGTGGGCTTTGTGCACAGTCTTGTTGTAGTTATGCCTTGATTGTTGTAGAATCACTGGGAGGAGTTGACCTCCAGGCCAATTGGCAGTGAGAATCGGCTGTGTCTGCAGTGGGAGAACTTCTGTGCTGAAGACACCCTTCTGGGGCAAGAAATGCTTCAGTGGGGCTTTGTTGCTCACTGAGTCTGCCCCCTGGGTGTGTCCCTTATGGATCTGAGGAGTTGTAATCTGGATGGTCCCCCTCTGACCACTGGGTACACTGGCTCTTGGAGGTTACCCAGCAGGAGCTATGAAGAGAACTGCAGATTCCCCTTCCTTTTTTGGAGTTTGGAGGTGCCCTGATGAGACCCAGCTGTGAAGCAATGCAAGCTGCTGTGGGGCCTTGGGCCTTCTCTTGGAAGTTCTGGGTCTGTGGCCCAGCTGCAGTTTGTTAGGTAATTTTCAGGTTGCAAAAGGGCCAGGGCATTCATATGCAAATGCCTCTGCCGCAGCCTGGGTGGGGCGGGGTCTCAGGGAATCAAAGGGAGGAGCAAGGAACTATGGCGGATTCTCAGCCCTGCCCTAAGGGGCCGCGCGCTTCTCAGTGTCCTGATAATTTAATTGCTGCAAGCACCTCTGAGGGAAAGCTGCCCTCGAGTTCCGAGTTCCGCCCACTGCCAGACAGTCCAGTTTCTCCCCGTATGAATCCTGGGTCCCCAGAGACTTCCCGGAACCGGAGTTCAGAGCAGTCGGGAGCTTGTGACTCCCTCCCGATTCAAAAAGACACCCACGTCCTCAGGTACCAGCCCCTTTCCACGCACTCTCGAGCCTCCGTACCTTTGTACTTTACTTCCGCAGCTCCTGACCCTCAATGTGCTTTTCTCTTTCCTTCTAGTTGTAAAATTTCCACTCCGCCAGCCTTCCTGCAAGTTCTGGATGATGTCCGTTTTGTCTTTTTATTGTGTTTTGAAGTTGTTGTAGGAGGCAGCAATTTCGGTGTTTCCCTATGCCGCCATCTTAGTTTCTCCAATATTCACATTTTATGTATGTGCAAACTGAATTTCAGAGCCAGGATTTGAACTTAGCTCTTTCTGACCATATCCTATATAATAAAGAGCTAATATGCAAATGGTCATTACACCCTCATGCTCTCACACCCTCTTGCCGGGGCCAGGGGACCTGAGGCTGAGCCGGGGGACCTGAGGTTGCCCCACTTGCACAGTGGGGATTGACGGGGGACCTGAGGCTACACCCTCTGCCCTGCGGGGTTTGATGGTGGTGGGACCGGCCAGGTCCGGGTCTCGTGCAATTTCGAGGTGCTCATGGATGGGCGAGTACTCAACTCTGGGTTGCGCAATGTGCCAAAGACTCTGACAGGAGGGAGATTTTCATATACATTTTACTAATTTTCTTTCATCTCTGACACTTCTATTATAGAGAAAGTTCATATACCAATATTAAATTATTTCCTCTAATTAATTCCCTTTGAATGTGCATGAATTTTGTGCACTGGGCCACTAGTATATATATAAAAACGTAGTATGCAAATTGACCAGACGTGAATGACCAGTCACTATGATGTGCACTGACAACCAGGGGGCAGATGGTCAATGCAGGAAATGCCCCCAGCCTGCAGGCCCTGATTGCCCTATCAGGGCCTGCCGGCCAACCTCTTGGTCCCTCTACCCGGCTGGCAGGCTCCGATTGCCCAATGGGGAAAGGAAAAACTGGGGGTGGGTGGCGCAGATGTAGGTGGTGCCAAGCCAAGGAAGGTGCAAGTGAGTGGGGCACCGATTGCCTCACTAGTTGCCCCACACAAAAAAGGCAACTAGTGTCGGTGGTATGGGGCTGGGCAGGCTGCCAGCAGCTGGGGAAGATTGGCCCTGATCGTGGGCCAGGCCTAGGGACCCTATCTGTGCATTTATTTCATGCACCAGGACTCTAGTGTTTATATATATATATATATATATATATATATATATATATATATATATATATATATATATTATGCAAAGTATTCCCTCGGGAGTTCAACTGGGAAACCGGGAGTATGATTGCTCACTATGACATGCGCTGACCATCAGAGGTTGGTGCTGAATGAAGGAAGGCCTTGGCCAGCAGCCAGCAGCTGGGGAAGGGAAGCCCCAGCCTACAGCTGGAAGGAAGGCCCCGGCCAGCAGCCAGAAGGCCCCAATCAGCCCTGATTGCCAGTCAGTCCTAGGGACCCTACCTTTGCACAAATTTCATGCACCAGGACTCTAGTAATGTTATAATAGCCACTGCTACATTATTCTAAGAAATGTTAAGTGGGAAAGATTCAGAACTCCAGTCAGTTACCCTCATCACTGATCACTTTATATGTGGCCAAGCCCCAGACACTCTTATCTAAACTTAAACCTTTACAATGCAACATGTCTGAAAAGTAAAAGGGAGCTAACTTGGAAGGAAGTATGGTTTCCTTGGTTGTAGAAATAAACTGCCAACAGTGAAGAGGGCCAGAGCATGTGCTAGAATTATCATAATGTGGAATCAATAATAATTAATGGGAAGGAAGTAGTACTAGGCATTGAGTGATTCTCTTTTTTTAACCTTTATTGTTGAAAGTATTACATATGTCCTTCTTTCCCCCCAACCCCCATTAACCTCTTTCAGCCAGCTCCTGTCCTCCCTCACCAGGCCCTCACCACCCCATTGTCTGAGTACATGGGTTATGCATGTATGCATACAAGTTCATTGATTCATCTCTTCCCAGCCCCCACCCTCTCCTGCCTTCCCTCTGAGGTTCAAGAGTTTGTTCATGCTTCTTATTAGATTCCACATATGACTGAAATCATGTGATACTTATCTTTTTCTGACTGGCTTATTTTGTTTAGCATAATACTCTCCAGGTTCACCCATGCTTTGGCAAATGGTAAGAGTTCTTTCTTTTTTATTGCCATATAGTATTCCATTGTGTAAATATACCACAGTTTACACAATGAGTGATTCTTTAGAACCAAATTGGTCTGGTTGTTTACTTTATGATTCTGTATGTGTATATGGTGGGTGGATAGGTTTGCCCAGATTCAGGGCAGAAAAGGCATCTTCCCCTACTATCACATCATTTTCACACCATTCCTCTGGAGGACCAGGATTGGGGTTTACCTGAATTTGCCTACTAAGAAGCCTTAAAGTTTTTCAGGAAATTGTTGAGTTATTAGTCGGCAGCTTCCCATGATCACTCTCATATACATAGCCATTGAACAGAAGAGTGGTGCTGACCACAATGCTCATATGAGTCCAGAAGTTCTCCCACAATATGATACAGTGTTTCATGTTATGTTTATGAGGAATACATGGCAATATGAAGTAAAAAAACAAGTCCTTTGTGGGCTAGGAAAAGGAGGAAGTGATGGATGATGGGCTAACTTTGTGCAGTCAGTTGAACATTTAGATCTGGGATCTACAGATTTGAGGACGCTTGCTGACTTTTCAAAACCCTACATTTTGAGTTTGAGTGACTGCTTTGAAGGTGTAATTCTGTTTAAAGGATAATATTCTATGACCTAGGGACATTGTGCAGTGGAGAAAAAGGTGAATTCATGATGACATATTTAGGAGATAAGGCAAATATTCTACTCAGCATGTAGCTATCAATTTCTACATGATGGGCTGTGCACAGATGGAAATAGAAGTGGTTGGGTTGGTTATATATGAATAGAAATTCCAAACACTAGGATATGTATAGAAATTCCAAACACTAGGGTATGTATTGAGAATAGAACAATTCTTAAAAGAAAAAAGATAGAATAATTAAGATAAGATGTTCACTGCCAACAGATTGGCATTATGACCTTTTGTCAGGTGGTGGGTACATGATTATGTTCATCTTAAGGTTTCCAAAAGATTGAGTTTCAGGATCTATAGTGTTGGGGTCCAGCCCCAGCAGGTCCAGGGGTTCCCAAAGGTGTGGATGGGGTCGGCAAAGAAGGAATGACACAGAGACAGCTTTCAGTTGATCAGCAGTCTAGCCAGGTTCTAGCCAGGTTCTCCAGCCAGGTTCTGTCTTTATTCTCCTGTTACATCTGTATTTATACCAGTTGATTTGAATCCTATCCATTCTATTCCAAAGGTCAGGGCATTTGTTATCTCCATTCCAAGGTCACTAGTCTATTGTTCTGTTAAGCTACAAGGAAGTAACTGAAGGAGATTATCCTAAGTAAAGATTATGTAGCTTAAGCGTGATTGTTCATAGTTAAAGTGATTAATTACCCCCCTGCCACTTAGTTAAGGGGTTTTATTCCCTTCCTTAGTCCTGTTAATCCTTAACTCCAGGGAAAAATCCCCACCTGGGGAAACAACCTTTCTCGGAGAGGTGACCTTTGTTAAAACACATAGCGCTAAGAAGGGGAGCAAACATATTAAGAACAGTATGCCATATGCGCCAGGTCCCTTGAAACATAAGCTGTGCAGATGCTTCTTCCCTGCAGCGACTGTGTCAAGCAGCAAGGGTGGACCGGCTTCTGGCACTATAGTAATTTCCTTCAAGTATACCAGGCAATAACAGTGCAAAATGAATGATAGTCCAGTTTAAGTATAATCAGGGCTTTGAATGGGTGGATTAGATCCTTTTTTTTTTTCTCACAACTGTTAATAGAGAACAATGTGATGAAAACAAAATACATTTAATAGAACTAAATGCACAAAACAGCATTCACATTCAAATAGTTACTCAAACAAGACCAGGATGGGTAAGACCTGGTTTAGTAGTAGCAGATGTGAAATTTACTTAGAGATTTTTGACTATAGTTTATGGTTTCTTTAAGTTATAAGCTCATTGAGAGGTCTGTGGAAAAGATTGTCAAAAGGGTCATTGTCAAATTAAAGTGCAATAATAGAAAAATATAATCCAGAGCCAAAGAGGAGATACTCAAATTTTCTGTGCCCTGCTAAGTCCAAAGTAGAGTATATATTAAATTCTGGGCTGTCCAAATTTCCCAATTCACTGTGTTTTCATTTGAGGTAACAGAGTAGTGCCAAAACCAAAGCAAAGGGCAGAATAAAAAATTTTATGTGGAGACCAAAGTCCACAAAGCCAGAAGAGTTTACCAGTTGAAGCAAAGGTTTTAAACTGTGAAATCAGGGCGGGGAGATAAAAGCATACACAAGGTAGTCAGGAACAATGCTTAATGCTGTTTTTTATTGACTGAAGAATAGAAAGTGGATTATTGAACCTACTTAACTGACCAAAATTATAATGGGCACTAACATGGATTCTGTCTTCAGGGGATAGGTTGTAACACAAGTAAAGGTGAGCAGGCAGAAATTCATAGTAAGGATAAAAGCAGGAGACAGAGCTCATAGTCCCATTGAATTGAGAAAAAGTAAAAGCCTGATACAGGTACCTGTGATTGGCTTTGGGACACATCCTGGAGTCTTCAGGTCTAACTAGATATTAAGATCTGGAGAATATGTAGGAATCCATTTCCTACCATTGCGCCATAAGATCCCAGCCTGAGAGGGGAACTTGAGAAACTAGGTAGGGTTCAACTTAAAGATGCATCTATCAGAGGGTCCAGATGTTGGGGATTTGAAAAGTTTTGGATTCATACAAAGGTAATGATGTCCATTGTGAAGTTAACTCAGTGCTCTTTTCTATACCTACAAGTGGATATTTTCAAACCCAACACAGACTATCAGGTTTTATATGAGCGAGTGTCCTGAGCCCATTACTCTGGAAAACACAAACCCTAGGATCACAGACTAGGACATTTTTCATATCTTTTTTATATTCTGAGACAGTGAGGATTTTGTTTGAGATCATTTGGGGCTCATAATAAGAAACTTGGCTCTTTACTACCTCCAACCACCTTTATGGAATCAGGAGATTAAGAGGAGATATATGCACCTACCAAGGGCATATTCTAACTTCTCTGACTCAGTTGCATGGCAGATAAAAGTGTGTGTTTGTGTGTATGTGAAGAGGAGGGCTTGAGTAGAACAGAACCCACAATGACAGAGAGACAATCATGATGATGACAATAGAAATAGATGCAAACTTCGGGCTGGTTTTGTCCTATAAAAGCAGGCTTTATGGAATGGAAGACAAAGATGAAGCTGCTTAAATATGCACATAACATTTTAATTCATAGTGATGACTCTCACTAGTAAATATGACCCAATCAATGTCATAGGCTTCTGTTATTGTAATTAACATTACCTGTTCTTAAAGGAAGAGAGCAGGCAGAGGGTGAAGAAAAGGGTGGACACAGCTTTTCCTCTACATAAGTACTATTAATTTTATTCATTATTTAAGGATACTGATGTTCAAAGAGATTACATAAGTTTTCTTATATCACAGAGTTAGTAGACATAGTTAGTAGTCAAACACAGATCTGTCTTATTCTAGACCGAAAGGGTTAAACACAATGCTATATTTCTTTCATTAGGGTCTGGGAGATGCTAGTAAAGGGAAAGCTAACAAGGAAGGTTCTGAGAAATCATGGGTAAGGCCAATAGTTTCAGTTAGACCAATAAAGGAGGCAAGAACATATGATGAAGACACAATAGAGTCTCTTCAATAAACGGTGTTGGAAAAATTGGACAGATACATGCAAAAAAATGAAACTAGACCACCAACTTACACCATACACAAAAATAAACTCAAAATGGATAAAGAACTTAAATGTAAGACGGGAAACCATAAAAACACTAGAGGAATCCAAAGGCAACTAAATCTTAGACATATGCCGAAGCAATTTCTTCACCGATACAGCTCCTAGGGCATTGGAAATTAAAAAGAAAATAAACAAATGGGACTACATCAAAATAAAAAGCTTCTGCACAGCAAAAGAAACCATCAACAAAACAACAAGAAAGCCCATTGCATGGCAGAACATATTTGCCAATGTTATCACCGATAAGGGCTTAATCTCCAACATTTATAGGCGACTATACAACTTAACAAAAAGAAGATAAACAATCCAATAAAAAAATGGGAAAAGGACCAAAGTAGACACTTTTCAAAAGAGGACATTCAGAAAGCCAAAAGACATATGAAAACATGCTCAAAGTCACTAATCATCTGAGAGATGCAAATCAAAACAACAATGAGGTTCCATCTCACACCTGTCAGAATGGCTATCATCAACAAATCAACAAATGACAAGTGCTGGAGAGAATAGGGGGAAATATGAACCCTCCTGAACTGCTGGTGAGAATGCAGACTTGTGCAGCCACTGTGGAAGACAGTATGGAGTTTCCTCTAAAAGTTAAAAATAGAACTCCCATTTGACCCAGTGATCCCACCTCTAAGAATATATCCCAAGAAACCAGAAACACCAATCAGAAAGGATATATGCATCCCTATGTTCATAGCAGCACAATTTACCATAGCTAAGATTTGGAAACAGCCTAAGTGCCCATCAGCAGATGAATGGATTAGAAAACTGTGGTATATCTACACAATGGAATACTATGCTTCTGTAAAAAAGAAGGAATTCTTACCATTTGCAACAGCATGGATGGAACTGGAGAGCATTATGCTAAGTGAAATAAGCCAGTCAATGAAAGAAAAATACCACAGGATCTCACTCATTTATGTATAATAAAGACCATTATAAACTGATGAACAAAAATAGGTACAGAGGCAGAGCAGCATCGAACAGACTGTCAAACTACAGCGGGAAGGTTGGGGAGGGTTGTGTGTGGGGGGGTAAGAGATCAACCGAAGGACTTGTATGCATGCATATAAGCATAACCAATGGACACAAGACACTGGGCTATAGGGGAGGCCGGGAGAAGGTCAAGGGGGAAAAAAGGATACATATGTAATACTCTTTGTAATACTTTAAGCAATAAAACAAAATTTTTAAAAATGAGGAAGGGACAGAGAAGGATGTCAGAAAAAACAGGTAACACTGAGGTACAAAGTCCTTCATATATGTTATTTCTAAGTTTTTTGAAAGAGAACAGGTAAGCATTATAGGATAACTTACTCTTATTCTGGCATGCCTAGTACTTAACCTGGTTTTAGCATGGACATTCCTATATTCAGGAAACCCCTCAGGTTCAGGCAAACTGAGACTGTTGGCCACCCTTGTTACCCACTTTACAAATGAAGACCGTGAGCCTTATAGAGGTGAATACCTTATCCAAGGCCATGCAACTCGTAAGAAATATAGACAAGACTTCCTGACTCCAATGGTCAAGTCTTTCAGATCCAGCATCTTATATCCAGTATCTCAAGAGGGCTAAGGAGTTGGTCTGGCAGAGTATCAACCGCTGCAGCTTTGACATCATTTACTTATTTATTTATTTAATTTAATTTAAAAATGTATTTTATTGTTGATAGTATTACAGGTATTTCCCAATCCCCCCCCCACACACACACACATGTTTTATCTGTTCCTAGCCTTTACCCACGCCCCCAGGTCTTCATCACCCCATTGCCCATATACATGGGCTATGCATATCTATCGATATAAAACCCTGATATACAAATAGACCGAATGGTGGAACAACTGAATAACCAACCAGTCACTATGATGTGCGCTGACCACCAGGGGCGAGTGCGGAACATGGCAGGCTTCGGCCACTGGTGGTTACTGAAAATTCTTTGCTCCTGCGTGCTGGGGTCCTGCCTGGCACACGCACCTGCTGCCAGCACCAGAGCCAATGCTCATACCCACTGCCGGCACCCTGCGATGGCCCTGATTGCTGGACGTCATCAGCGGGTGCAAGGGGCAGCTGCCACACTGATTGCCCCTGAGGGCTTCTCCACCTGTCCCTGATCCTGAAGAGGATCGGGCTGCAGCCACCTCTCCCACCGGCTGCTGGCGACGCCCTGCTCACACTCGCTGTTGCTGTTCACATGCACTGTCAGCACCAGTCCTGCTCGCACCTGAGCGGGACAGGCACCATCAGTGAATGGGAGTGGCATCAGCGGGAGTGGAGCTGCCAGCAGACAGGGGACTGGGGGCTTCTGTGAAAGAGGCACCACCAGCCCCTGGAACTCTCCCTTTGGACCCTGTGGCTGCACCGCACCCCTTACTTATTGCCCTCTGGTATCCGGATGCGGGCTCGGGAAAAACCCACAGAGGTGCTTCATGCACATACTGCCTGGGCCGACCCCCATCTCGAGAGTGAGCGCTGGTGAAGTCCAGCCCAATGACCGACACCCACGTGTGTCCGTGAGTGAGCCCTTAACAACTTCCACCTACTACCTGGCCCCATCTCCCGGAAAGGTCAGTGTCCTGGTTCCCTGCAGAGTGCTGGTCAGCTCTGGTGGGTGGAGGGGCACCAGCAGGTGTTGGCCTGACCTGTTCAATTCAGGCAGCCCCACATTTGGGCAAGAAGTTGCGTGGAAAAATCATTCCTTATATCCTGCAGGTACAATATACTGTGAACAAATGCAGCGTGGAATGTTCATGTGTGACCAGGACAACCTTGATACCTATGCCGGACCCCTGGAACTCCCCTTCGGGCATCAGGGCCACTTTCCACCTCTTAGCTATTGTCGTGTTCCTTTGGATGCAGAACTGAAATACTAAAAACACGCCTTACCCAGGATCGTGATCGGCCTCTCCCTCCTTCCTTCTTACCACCCCCAGCTGCCACTTCCAAGCTGGACTGGTCCCCGCCTCTGGAGAGAGTCCTGGAAAAATTGAGTAGATCCCAATCCCATGATCAGGTCTCCCATTCGTGTCCAGGACTGAGCCCATCGTGCTGTTGTAATGTACCCCGCGAATCACACAAGGATGCCTCAAGAAGTCGAATTAAGGAGTCACATTTATTGCAAATCCGGGACTACAAGGGGGCATTTTGCTCTCTCAAATATCAGTAATTACCTAGCCCCAACACCAGATTTATATAGGAAAAAAATCACAAAGGTATTGATTACATCTCAGGGTTTGGAATGAGGAACGTGGTTTGCAAAAAAGCAGTTTACAGAAGCAGAATTGAGCAAGTTAGTTAAATTATAGTTTTGGGTCTCTGGACCACTGAGTTGACAGAAACACGTTATCTGGAGCCACTGAGGCAATTTAGGATAATTGTGCTGTCCTGGTTGCCAGGTACAGAAGAATGTGCTTTCTAAAACCAGTGTGACCACAACCAATCGGGTATTCACATTACAATCAATAAGGTATTCAATCGAATGGGATGATTTATATAATTCAGAAAATCAAAATAACTTTTCTATTATTTTAGCAAGAAAATAATGACAGAAGCCAAGTCAGCAGGGTTAAAATATTAAACAGCAATTTCCACCCAAGCATGGTTGCCACCATGCTTCAGTACCCTTCCCAGGCCTGGCCGGAATCCGGGCTCCCACGTTCCCTGTGGATCCCCAGATGCTCCCAGGGACTGACCCCTGGTGGTGCTGGTACCCAGCCCTGAGCACGCCCACAGCTCAGCCAGGAGTTGCTGTGAGGCACATACCCCATAAGCCTACAGGTATAATCTCCAGGGAACAGATGAAGCACAGACACTTGGAATAACCAGGATGAGCCTGATATCACCGCTGGTCTCCTGGAACTCTGCCTCAGGCATTGAGATCAAATCTCATCCCTTACTGATTCCTCTGGAGCTACAGAGGAAAGCAGAAATATAAAAGTGGCCATTAGGTGGTGACTGACAATTGGGGTAAAAGTCAGAGAGATGTATCTGAAAGGTGGTGGCATGGGCAAGAGAGCACCCCCACCCTCCAAAGTCCCCAATTTTGTATTGTTCACCTTGGAGCTTCTCTTATCCAACTCCAAGTGGTGGAAAGCGTCCAGCATGCCCCAAGGCATCTACTGGGGATCTCCTGGCAGCAAGGCATGACCCTGGCCACAGAAAGGACATTTGAAAATATTTTTTGAGGAAGCTTCAAGGAGAAGGACAGACTCCCCATGCGACATCCTGGTGGCTCACTGGGACATGGAGACCCCCTTGGTATGCGGGCGCAGGCTTCTGATTTCCTTTCATTATGCCATGAATCCATGCACCGGGCCACTAGTATACATATAAGTTCCCAATTTAATTTCTCTCACAGCCACCCCCACCTTCTCTCTGAAATTCATCAGTCTGTTCATGGTTCTATGTCTCTGCATCTATTTTGTTTATCAGTTTACTTTGTTAATTAGATTCCATATATGAGTGAGATCATGGTATATTTATTTTTCTCTATCTGGCTTATTTTGCTTAGCATAATTCTCTCCAAGTCCATCCATGCTGTTGCAAACAGTAAGAGATCCTTTTTTTTTTTTTTTTTTTTTTTTTTTTTTTTTTTTTTTTTACAGCTGCATAGTGTTCCATTGTGTAAATATACCACAGCTTTTAATCTATTCATCTGCTGATGGACACTTGGGCTGTTTCCTAATCATAGGTATTGTACAGGTGGGTGGCTCCATAGGGAATTTTGTGCATTGGTCCTTTAAGAGGGTGCCTGCATTTTCAGCTGTCACTTCCTGGCAGGCAACAATCCAGCTGCTTTTCCAGCAAGATGTTATGTGGGTACCCTTCTCAGTTGTGGTGCTCTCTGCTGGGGATTCCAACTTGGGGATTAGATCCCAGATTTCTCAATGACAATCCCCCATACCTGAGCTATTTCTCCAGACTTCAGTTGTTGCCTGTGGGCACCCAACCAGCTTTTGTGCCTCTACTCCTCCTACCAGTCTCTATGTGGTCTCCACTTTTGGGCCTTGGGTGTCAGGGTTCTCTCCTGTGAGTCTTCCATTGATTATTCAGGAAATTTTTCTGTATTTTAGTTGTATTTCAAGTTTCTTCCTGGGAGCATGGCAGTGCAGTATCCACTTACTCTACCACCATTTTTATTCTCCTCAATTTCTCTTTCCTTTTTATTCACTACTCAATTTTCTCTCTCTCTTCTGTTTTTATTTTACTAATTTTTAAAATTGTATCACTTCCTAAATTTAGAGCTATCTGCTCTCTCCTCTGTTCTCCTTTTCAAAAAAAATTTTGTTTCTTGTCTTTTCATTTCTTTCTCCCTCTTCTATTCTAAACCATGGTCCTTCCCCTATTCCTACAATTCCTTAATCTTATTTTCTTTATTTAAGCTTTGAATGTACCTATTCTGACCCCCACCCTATTTTCTGTGTATTTTTCATTTGTGCTTTTTGGTTTATTTGTTTGGTTTGTTGTGTTGTGTCCCCATATTTTTTCTTTCATTTTCTTCCTATCATTCTTGTTCTCATTTCATTGTCCGAATTCTCTTTTCTCTGGTGGTCACTTTAATTGGGGTTATAAGGGTCTAGTGTACATTCATGTTCTGTTCCTTCTGTGTCATGTTTTGTCTTGCTGTATTTTATGCTGTTTAGTCAGCACCTCCACAACAGCTGATGCACCATGGTAGCGAGAAAGCCACATAATCAAACACCCTGAGAGGAGACTCCATCCATGATGGGCCAATAATATTCAAGACCCAACTACATGAGGAGAACCCAAATATATTAAGCATGGGGACTACCTAGAACACCCAGTCCCAGAGACTGCATCACTGGTTCCCTCTAATACATAAGACCAACCCAAAAAATCTGGGTGGCAGATCAGTTTGATCTAATACATGGAAACAAATACAAAGGAACAGCAAAAAATGGTGAGACAAAGAAACAACTCCCAAATGATAGAAAAGGAGGAATCTCCAGAATAGGAACTAAATAAAATGAAGGCAAGTAATTTGTCAGAGAAAAAAATTCAGAGTAACGGTTATAAGGATGCTCAAATATCTGGATGACAAATACATGCAATTCAATGAGAATTATAAGGGACTGAATGAGAAATGCAAAATCATGAGTGAAAATCAAGAGGAAATGAAGAATGACATAGTTGGAATAAAAAGCACAGTGGAAGGTTTCATCAGTAGACTAGAAGAAGCTGAGGACCAAATCAGTGAGTTAGAAAACAAGGTAGAAAAATACTCCCAAACAGAGCAGCAACTAGGAAAAAAAAATAGAAAGCAAGAGGAGACCCTAAAGGAGATTTGGGACAACATGAAAAAACAACAACAACATCCACATAATATGGGTGCCAGAAGGAGAGAAATTTAAGTAATGGAATACCTGTTTGAAGAAATGATGATTTAAAAACTTCCCTGACGGGAAGAGAAAAGTCACAGAAGTCCAGGAAACACGGAGAGTCACAATCAAATGAACCCAAAAAGACCTACACCAAGACATGTCATAAGTAAATTGGAAAACATAAAAGACAAAGAATCTTAAAAGCTCAAGAGAGAGACAGAAAGTAAACTACAAAGAATCTCCCATTAGACTACCAACTGATTTCTCAATAGAAACATTTCAGAACAGAAGAGAATGGAATGAAGTATACAAAGTGATACAAAGCAAGGGACTAAATCCAAGAATACTCTATCCAGCAAGGCCATCATTCAAAATTGAAGGTGAAATCAGGAGCTTCACAACCAAAAATGGTTAAGGGAGTTTATTACCACCAAACCAGCAATGCAAGAAATGCTAAAGAGACTGTTGTATAGAAGAAATAGAAAGAAAGGAAGAAACATAGGCATAAAGAATAAAAGTATCAGCAAACTAGTACCTATGAATAATGACCTTAAACGTAAGTGTATTAAATGCTCCATTCAAAAGACTTACAGTAACTGAATGGATAAGAAAACATGACCCATATATATGCTGTATACAAGAGACCTACCTCAGAATAAAGGACTCACACAAACTGAACATGAAGGGATGGAAAAAATTATTCAGGAAACTTAAAAAAAAAAGTCTGAGGTAGCAATACTTACCTCTGACAAAATAGACCTCAAAGTGAAGGCCATAACAAGACACAAGGAAGGACACTTCATAATACTAAAGGGATCAATAGAACAAGAGGATATACCTCTTGGCAACATATATGCACCCAATACAGGAGCATCTAAATATATTTTAAAAAAAAACTTCTGGAGGATATCAAGGGAGAGATTGACAGCAATATAATCATAGTAGAGGACTATAATACCCAATCACATTACTGGATAACTCTTCTAGACAGAAAATAAACAAGCAAACATAAATCTTAAATGACACTCTCTGACAGATGGAACGAATTGACATCTTCAGAACAGTCCTCCCCAAAGGTACGGGATACACATTCTTCCCAAATACAAATGGGACATTTTAAAAGATAGACCACATGTTAGGACACAAGCTAAGTCTCTACAAATTCTAGAATATTGAAATCATATCAAGCATATTCTCAGGACACGATGGAATGAAATTAGAAATTAGCTACAGTGAAAACACTCAAAAGCAATCAAATACATGGAGGCTAAATAGCATGCTATTAAACAATGAATAGATTACAAAAAAGATCAAAGAAGAAATAAAAGACACACTGGAAACAAATGACAATGAAAACACAACCAACCAATATCTATGGGACACAGTGAAAGCAATCCTGACAGGGAAATCCAAAGCACAACCTACCTAAAATAAAAGAAAAACCAGTAATAAGTTATCTAACACTATAACTTAAAGAATTAGAATGAAAATAACAAGAAAGCCCACAACAAGTAGAAGCAAGAAAATGATAAATATCAGAGAGGAAATAAATGAAATAGAGACCCCAAAAAAACAATACAAAAGATTAATAAAACCAAAAGCTGGTTCATCAAAAGGATAAACAAGATTGATGAACCTCTAGCCAGATTCACCAGGAAACAAAGAGAGAGGACCCAAATAAACAAAATCAGGAATGAAAGAGATGAAATAACAACATAATAAATGAATGACTTTATTACAACAAGCAGGACAACCTGGAAGAAATGGACATATTTCTAGAAAAATAAACCTTCCAAAACTCAATCAGGAAGAATCAGAAAACCTGAATAGGCTGGTAACTACTGATGAAATTGAAGCAGCAATATATATATATATATATATATATATATATATATATATATATATATATATATATATATATATAATATATATTTTAAAACTCCCAGAAAACAGAAACCCTGGTCCAGATGGATGCACAGGGCAGTTATACCAAATATTCAAATAGAATATTCATCTATTCTTCTCAAACTATTCCAAAAAATTCAAGAGTAAGGGACACTTCCAAACTATTTTTATGAGGCCAGCATTACCCTAATTCCAAAACCAGATAAAGACATGATAAAAAAGGGAATTACAGCCCTAACTAGTTTGGCTCAGTGGATAGAGTGTCGGCCTGCAGACTGAAGTGTCCCAGGTCCAATTCCAATCAAGGGCATGCACCTTGGTTGTGGGCACAACCCCAGTAAGGAGTGTGCAGGAGGCAGCTGATTGATGTTTCTCTCTCATTGATGTTTCTAACTCTCTATTCCTCTCCCTTCCTCTCTGTAAAAAATCAATAACATATATTTTTTAAAAAAGGGAATTACAGGTCAATATCCTTGATGAACATAGATGCTAAAACCATCAACAAAATATTAGCAAATCACATCCAGCAATATATTACAAAGATCATACACCATGACCAAGTGGGATTTCTTCCAGGGATGCAAGGCTGGTATAATATTCACAAATCAATAATGTGATACATCACATAAATAAATTGAAAAGCAAAAATCACATGATCATATAAATAGAGGCAAAAAAACCCACATTTGACTAAATCTAACATCCCTTTTTGATTAAAAAAAAAACACAACTCAGGAGAGTGGGAATAGAAGGAGCATATCTCAATATGATAAAGACCATATGTAACAAACTTACAGCCAACATCATGCTCAATGGGCCAAAACTAAATACATTTCCCCTAAGAACTGTAATAAGATGGGATGTCTGCTTTCACCACTCTTATTCAATGTACTAGTGGAAGTCCTAGCCACAATGATCAGACAAAAAGAAGAAATAAAAAACATCCAAATTGGAAAGAAGGAAGTAAAACTCTCATTTGCCGGTGACATGCTATTGTACATAGAAAACCCTAACGACTCCAACAAAAAACTATGAGATTTAATAAATGAATTTGGCAGTGTAGCAGGATACAAAATCAACACCCAAAAATTGATGCCTATTTTACTCACCAATAATGAATTCTCAGAAAGAGAAACTGAACAATCCCATTTACCAATGCAACAACAAAAAAATTAAGATACGTAGTAATAAACCTAACTAAGCAGGCAAAAGACCTGTACTCAGAAACTACAGGACATTGAAAAAAGAGATAGAATGAGATATAAACAAGTTTAAGAATATACCGTGTTCATCAACTGGTAGAATCAACATCATTAAAATGTCCATACTACCCAAGGCAATCTACATATTCAATGCAATCCTTATTAAAATACAAATGTCATATTTCACAGAGTTAGAACAAATACTCCAAAAATTTATATGGAATCAGAAAAGATCCTGAATACCTGCAGCAATTTTGAGGGGAAAAACAACAAAAACAAAGTTGGAGGAATCACAATACCAGATTTCAAGTTATACTACAAAGCCACCATAATCAGAACAGCCTGATACTGGCACAAGAACAGGCATATAGATCAATGGAACCAAACAGAAAACACAGAAATCAACTCAAGCCATAATGCTCAATTAATATTTGACAAAGGAGGCAAGAAAGTGCAATGGAGTCAATAGAGTATCTTTAATACATGGTGTTGGGAAAATTGTAGAGATACATGCAAAAAATGAAACTAGACCACAAACTTACACCATACACAAGAATAAACTCAAAATGGATAAAAAACTTAAATTTAAGTTGGGAAACTATAAAAATCCTAGAAGAAACCATTGGCAGCAAAATCTCAGATATCTCTGTTAGCAATATGTTTACAAATACATCTCCTAAGGCAAAGGAAACTCAGGAGAAAATAAACAAATGGGACTACACCAAAATAAAAATTGTCTGCACAGGAAACGAAACCATCAACAAAATGAAAACAAGCCCACTGTGTGGGAGAACATATTTGGGAATAATACATCTGATAAAGATTTAATATCCAAAATATATAAGGAACTCATACAACTTAACAAAAGGTAGACAAACAATCCACTTAAAAAATGGGCAAAAGACCTAAATAGACACTTCTCTAAAGAGGACATACAGTTGGACAAGAGACATATGAAAAATGCTCAAAATCACTAATCATCTGAGAGATGCAAATCAAAACAATGAGGTACCATCTCACACCTGTCAGAATGGCTACCATCAACAAATCAATGAATGACAAATGCTGGTGAGGATGTGGAGGAAAGGAAACCCTAGTACACTGCTGGTGGGAATGCAGACTGGTGCAACCAATATGGAAAACAGTATGGAGTTTCCTCCAGAACCTAAATATGGATCTGCCATTTGACCCAGGGATCCCATTTCTAGGAATATATCCTAAGAACCTGGACGTACCAATGAGAAATAATATATGCACCCCTATGTTCTTAGCAGCACAGTTTACAATAGCTAAGATCTGGAAACAGCTCAAGTTCCAATCAGTAGATGAGTGGATAAAAAAATCTCTGGTACATTTATAGCATGGGATACTATGCAGCAGTAAAGAAGAAGAATCTCTTATGCTTTGAGGTAGCATGGAGGGACCTGGAGAGTATCATGCTAATTGAAATAAGTCACTCAGAGAAAGACAAGTATCACATGATCACACTCATATGTGGAATCTAAGTAGCAAAATAAACTGATAAATGTAGTGGATCCAGAGACATGAAAGCATGGAACAGAGTTCAGAATCTCAGAGGGAATCTGGGGATGTGAGGTAGCACCGGAGACCTGGTTGGAAAGTTTGTAAGGAGGCAATTCCGACCTAGGGAAGTTGGCTGAATGCAGCCGCCCCTCATTGTTTCTTGATCTTTCCAAACAAGTCTGTGTAAATCCGGACCCTTGGGTGTTTACCGGAATCTTTATGCTTAATCTTTAGGAGTCCTTGCTTAAAGGACACTGCAGACACATGTGTACTCCCAAGAATACTTACCCTACTGATTGTATCTAAAAGTTTTAAACCTTATCTCAAACTGTTGTTAAAATAAAAGCCTGAAGAGGAACGTGTGTCAGAGTAATCATTCATCCATCAGTCAGGGTCTGCTGGTCAGCCCTGGCACAGGGGAGGTTGGGTGGGTGGGAGGTAATCAACCAAAGACCTTGTATGCATATATGCATAACTCATGGATACAGACAATAGGGTGCTGAAGATCTGGGCGGAGGGTTTGGTAGGAGTGGGCTGGAGGGGGTCAATGGGGGGTAAGGGGGACATATGTAATACTTTAAACTATAAAGAATTTCGAAGAAAGAGGGAGAAATTGAGTAGGAGCAGGGAAGAGAAAATTAGATACATGAATAAAGAAACAGAGACTAGAATAATAACAAATCAATAAAGCAGATAGATAAAGAAGATCAATTTAAAAGGGGGGGGATAGGAAAGAGAAAAACTAAAAAGGAGATCAGAGAAGGAAAACAGGAGGAAAAAAGGGGAAGAAAGGAATAAAATGGTGCAATAACATAGATAATAAAATTTAAAATATAAAAATAAAAAAGTAAAGTGTCATTCACTTCAGCCGAGTTTTAATGGCCACTGGGAACTGACTTAGAAGCCCACTCTTCTCTTCCGTCTGCCAATTCTAGGCTTCCTGTTAGGTACTTAGGTGCAAACCTTTGTCAGGCATTGTCTTATGGCTTTTAGCACCTGCTTGAATCTGAAAGGGAACCACCTATCCATTGATGTGTCTGTCTCCACAGGCTTTGGCTGCAAGCAAGGGGGGGCAATCTGCCCTCTTTTTCTGTCTGCCAACTATCAATCTTAAACACTCAAGAGTCTGTTTCTGATAGGGCTTTTAGTGGGGTTGGTGCTGTTTGGCTTTCAGGGAATATGATGGGTGATTTTTCCTGTCCTAGCCTCCTTCTCTGAGAGTGGCCCCAAATATTACTCTGCTCTTGGTTGGACACAGATCCTTGTATGGAGACCAAAGGGATCAGTTGGGATCTTGGAGTTTTTATCATGCTGGCTCCCAGAATAGCAGAGCAGATGTCCCCTCTTCTAATCCAGTTACTGAGGGCTCCTTGAGACATTTCATACCCTTAAGCTTGGCCTCTGCTTTTGTTTCTTCTGTAAAACTCAAAATGCGAGGTGTGGCAGGCTGTATCACCTGTCCTGAAGCTCCTGGAAGGGGCTAACTCCTCTGTGGAGAAATGGACATTTAGGTTTGGAAGCCTTTATGTTTGGAAGCCCTTAAATTTGGAAGCTTATGAACATCCAAAGGATTCCTGGCTACTGCTTTTCCATGTTTCTCTGCCTTGCTTCCCACCTCTGCCTTTCCTCAAGAACCTAAAGATGAAGCCTCTCTCCCTGTGCCAAAGCCTCCACTGAGTGGTTGCAACTGACAAGTCCTGTGTTTAGAGAATAAAAACAAAGCCACAATGAAACTGTGGTTTTCTCTCCCACCAACACCACGCTGCTGTCCCCTTTCACAAAGGCCGCCTTTCGTGGCACAGCTTTTCATGGCTGTGGTCTTAGGTACCACTCCCTGGCAGCCAGCAGGGAGTGGCTTTTCCTTTTCACAGTTGGATGTTATGCCTAACACCACTGGAAATGGCTCTGGTGCTTAGCCTGGGCCGGGCTTCTATGTTTCTGAGGGAATAGATTCTCCCATAAGGCAGCTTTCTATTCCCTCTCAGCCCACCAGCCTGCCACCCTTCTTGAAACCTCACCGCCCTTACTACCAGACTCCAGGTGTTTTCTGTTCTTTCTTGCTATAAGTCACCTCCTCAGCTATGACTCATTTGTTAATTCTGGTTGGATGCTCTATGCTTTAGTTGTATTTCCAGTATGGCCCTGCGACGAATTGCACAACAGGTCTGACTATATGGCTTCCCTTTTTGGTTCTCCATTTGCACATTTTTTTAAATTTTTATTTTAATGTTTAAAGTATTACAAATAGCAGTACATATGTCTCCTTTTGTTTCCCCATTGACCTTTCCTCAATCTCCCCTACCCCCCAACAAATGCCCTCACCCCCACGCCCAGTGGCTTGCGTCCATTGCTTATGCTTATATGCATGCATACAAGTCCTTTGATTGATCTCCTACCTCCCCCTGCACCCCTACCCGGCCTTCCCGCTGTAATTTGACAGTCTGTTCAATGATTCTCTGCCTCTGTATCTATCTTTTTGTTCATCAGGTTATAATGTTCTTTATTATCCATAAATGAGTGAGATCATGTGGTATTTTTCTTTCCCTCACTGGCTTATTTCACATAGCATAATGCTCTCCAGTTCCAACCATGCTGCTGCAAATGGTAAGAAATCCTTCTTTTTATAGCAGCATAGTATTCCATTGTGTAGATGTACCATAGGTTTCTAATCCACTCATCTGCTGATAGGCATTTAGGCTGTTTCCAAATCTTAGCTATTATAAATTGTGCTGCAATTAACATAAGGGTGCATATATCTTTTCTGATTGGTGTTTCTGTTTTCTTGGGATATAATCCTAGAAGTGGTATTACTGGGTCAAATGGCAGTTCCATTTTTAAATTTTTGAGGAAACGCCATACTGTTTTCCACAATGGCTGCACCAGTCTGCATTCCCAACAGCAGTGAAGGAGGGTTCCTTTTTCTCTGCAACCTCTCCGGCACATGTCATTTGTTGATTTGTTAATGATAGCCATTCTGACAGGTGTGAAGTGGTATCTCATTGTTGTTTTGATTTGCATCTCTCAGATGATTAGTGACTTTGAGCATATTTTCATATGCCTATTGGCTTTCTGAATGTCCTCTTTAAAAAACTGTCTATTTAGGTCCTTTGCCCATTTTTTGATTGGATTATCTTCCTTCTGTTAAGTTTTATGAGTTCCCTGTTAATGTTGGTGATTAAACCCTTATCAGAGATAACATTGGCAAATATGTTGTCCCATGCAGTGGGTTTTCTTGTTGTTTTGTTTATGTTTTCTTTGGCTGTGCAGAAGCTTTTATTTTGATGTAGTCCCATTTGTTTATTTTATCCTCTGTCTCTCTTGCCCTAGGAACTGTGTCTGTAAAGATATTGCTACAAAATATGTCTGCAATTTTGCTGCCTACGAAGTCTTGTAGGATTTTTATGGTTCCCAGTCTTACATTCAAGTCCTTTAGCCATGTTGGGTTTATTTTTTTGTGTATGGTGTAACTTGGTGATCTAGTTTAATTTCTTTGCATGTATCTGTCCAAATTTCCCAGCACCATTTATTAAAAAGACTGTCTTGACTCCATTGTATGCTCATGCCTCTTTTGTCAAATATTAATTGAGTATAATGGCTTGGGTCAATTTCTGGGTTCTCTATTCTGTTCCATTGGTCTATATGCCTGTTCTTGTGCCAGTACCAGGCAGTTTTGAGAAGAGTGGCTTGGTAATATAACTTGATATCTGGTATTGTGATCCCTCCAACTTTGTTCTTCTTTCTCAGGATAGCTGTGGCTATTCAGGGTCTTTTTTTTAATTCCAGATGAATTTTTGGAGAGTTTGTTCTAGATCTTTGAAATATGCTATTGATATTTTAATAGCTATTGCATAGAATCTATAGATGGCTTTAGGTAGTATGGACATTTTAATCATGTTGATTCTGCCAATCCATGAACATGGTATGTTCTTCCATTTGTTTATGTCTTCCTCTATCTCTTCTTTCAATGTCCTGTAGTCCTCTGAGTACAGGTCTTTTACATCCTTAGTTGTTTATTACTAGATATCTTAATTTTTTGGTGTAATGGTAAATGGAATTGTTTTTTTCATTTTTCTTTCTGTGAGTTCATTATTGTCATATAAAAATGATTTCTGAGTGTTAATTTTGTATCCTGCCACATTGCCAAATTCATTTAGTAGGTATAGCAGTTTTTTGATTGAGTCTTTGGGGTTTTCTATGTATAGTATCATGTCATCTGTGAATAAGGATAGTTTTATTTCTTCTTTTCCAATTTAAATGCCTTTTATTTGTTTCTTGTCTGATCACTATGGCTAGAACTTCTAGTACTATGTTGAACAGGAGTGGTGAAAGTGGGCATCCTAGTGTTGTTCTCATTCTTAGGAGAAATGAGTTTAGTTTTTGCCCATTGAGCATGATAATGGCTGTAGGTTTGTCATATAGGATTTTTATAATGTTGAGGTATGATCCCTCTATTCCTTCTTTGCTGAGAGTTTTAACCAAGAAAGGATATTGGATTTTGTCAAATGCTTTTTCTGCATCAATTGATATGATTATGTGATTTTTGTCTCTCAGTTTGTTTATGTGATGCATCATATTTATTGATTTGTGGATATTGTACCATCCTTGGATCCTCAGAATAATCCCCACTTGGTCATGGTGTATGATCTTTCGAATGTATTGCTGAATCTGATGTGCTAAAATTTTGTTGAGGATTTTAGTATCTGTGTTCATCAAAGATATTGGCCTGTAGTTCTCCTTTTTTGTGGTGTCTTTATCTGGTTTTGAAATTAGGGTAATGCTGGCTTCATAGAAAGAGGTTGGAAGTGTGCCTTCCTCTTGAATTTTTTGGAATAGTCTGAGGAGGATAGGTTATAGTTCTTCTTTGAATGCTTGGTAGAATTTTTCTATAAAGCTATCCAGACCAGAGCTTTTGTTTGCTGGAAGCTTTCTGATCGCTGTTTCAATTTCTTTGGTAGTTATCAGCCTATTCAGATTTTTTTATTCTTCTTGGTTGAGTTTTGGGAGCTTGTATTTTTCTAAAAATATGTCCATTTTGTCTAGGTTGTCCATTTTTGTTAGAATAGAGTTGTTCATACTATTTTTTCATAATCGCTTGTATTTCTGTGGGATCGGTTGTTACTTCCCCTCTTTCATTTCTGATTTTGTTCATTTGGGTCCACTCTTTGCTTCTTGGTTAGCCTGGCTAGAAGTTCATCAATCTTGTTTATTTTTTCAAACAACCAGCTCTTGGTCTCTTGGTTTTGTTGAACTTTTGTATTGTTTTTTTGTTTGTTTGTTTTGGTTTGGTTTAGTTTTTTGTTTGTTTGTTTTGTTTTTGGTCTCTAAGTCCTTTATCTCCGCTCTGATCTTTATTATTTTCTTCTGCTTATGCTGGGTTTTTCTTGTTGCTCTCCTAAATTCTTGAGTTTTGGGGTTGGATAATTTATTACCATTGTTTCTTGTTTTTTGAGGCAGGCTTGTATAGCTATGAACTTCCCTCTCAAGACTGTTTTCACTGTGTCTCATAGATTTTGGATTGTTGTCTATTCATTGTCGTTTGTTGCCATGATGCTTTTTATTTCTTCTTTGATCTCTTTGGTAACCCAGTCATTTTTTAATAGCATGCTATTTAGACTCCAGGTGCTTGATTTTTTATTGTTTTTATTGTAGTTGATTTCTAGTTTTATGCCATTGTGATCTGAGAAAATGCTTGATATGATTTTTATCTTCTAGAATTTGAAGAGACTTTGCCTGTGTCCCAGTATATGGTATATCTTTGAAAATGACCCATGTGCACTTGAGAAGAATGTATATTCTGTAGCTTTTGGGTGAAATGTTCTGAAGATGTAAATTAATTCCATATTATCTTGTGAGTCATTTAGGATTGATGTTTCTCTGTTGATTTTTTATTTAGAGAATTTGTCTAGTGGTGTTAGCGGGATATTAAAGTCCCCTACTATGACTGTATTGCTGTCAATATCTCCCTTGATATCCTCCAGAAGTTTGTTAATGTATTGGGGTGCTCCTGTGTTGGGTGCATATATGTTTTCCAGAGTTATATCTTCTTGTTGAATCGCTCCCTTTAGTATTATGAAGTGGCCTTCCTTATCTCCTGTTATGACCTTGACTTTGAGGTCTAATTTGTCAGATATAAGTATTGCTACCCCAGCTTTATTTTTTCCTTTCCATTTGCCTGAAAACCCCCTTTCCATCCCTTCACCATAAGTGTTTGTGACTACTTTTTTCTGAGGTGGGCTTCCTGTAGACAGCAGATATATGGGTCATATTTTCTTATCCACTCAGTTACCCTATGTCTTTTCATTGGGGCATTTAATCCATTTACATTTAAAGTTATTATTGATAGGTACTTGTTTGTTGCCATTTTTATTCTTTATGCCTGTGTCCCTTCTTCTCTTCCTATTTCTTCTTTTTATAGCAGACCCTTTAGCATTTCTTTCATTGCTAGTTTGTTGGTAATAAACTCCCTTAATCCTTTTTTGTCTGTGAAGCTCCTGATTTCACCTTCAATTTTGATTGATAGTCTTGCTAGGTACAGTATTCTTGGATTCAGCCCCTTCCTTTGCATGAATTTACATATTTCATTCCATTCTCTTCTGTCCTGATGTGTTTCTGTTGAGAAATTAGTCACTAGTATGATGGGGGATCCTTTGTAGGTAACTTTCTGTTTCTCTCTGCCTGCTTTTAAGATTCTTACTTTGTTGTTGGTGTTTGCCAATTTAATTATAATAATGTCTTGGTGTCGGATATTTGGGATTCATTTTGCTTGGCACTCTGTGAGCTTTTTGGACTTGTGTCAGTTTTTTCTCCCTTATATCAGGGAAGTTTTCTGTCATTATTTCTTCAAAGAGTTTTCTATTCCTTGTTCAGTTTCCTCTCCTTCTGGCACTCCTATTATGGGAATGTTGTTTCATTTCATGTTGTCCCAAAGTTCCTTTAGCCCTCCTCCTGTTTTTAAGTTTTTTTTTCTAGATGCTGCTCTACTTGGGTATATTTTCCTACCTTGTCTTCTAGTTCACTGATGTGGTCCTCCACTTCTTCTAGTCTACTTTTTTATTATTATTATTAGTTAAGGTATTACAAATGTGTCCTCATCCCCCCCCCCCCATAAACCCCCAACCTCCCTCCCACACACAAACTCATGCTCCCATCCCCCTGTTGTCCATGTCCATTGGTTTGGCTTATATACATGTATACAAGTCCTTCGGTTGATCTCTTCCCCTTACCCCCGCCCTCCCCTACTTTCCTTCTGGGGATTGATAGCCTGATCGCTGTTTCTCAGTCTTTGGGTCTGTCCCTTTTCATCAGTCTATGTTGTTCTCTATAATCCACAAATGAGTGAGATCATGTGGTATTTATCTTTCTCTGACTGGCTTATTTCACTTAGCATAATGCTCTCCAGTTCCATCCATGCTGTTGCAATAGGCAAGAGTTCCTTTTTTTTTTACTGCAGCATAGTATTCCATTGTGTATATGTACCACAGTTTTCTAATCCACTCATCTGCTGATGGGCACCTAGGCTGTTTCCAAATCTTAGCTATGGTGAATTGTGCTGCTATGAACATATGGGTGCATAAATCCTTTCTGATTGGCGTTTCTAGTTTCTTGGGATATATTCCTAGTAGTGGGATCACTGGGTCAAATGGGAGTTCCATTTTTAGTCTTCTGAGGTAGCTCCATACTGTTCTCCACAGTGGCTGCACCAGTCTGCATTCCCACCAGCAGTGCAGAAGGGCTCCTTTTTCTCCACATCATCTCCAACACTTGTTGTTTGTTGATTTGTTGATGATAGACATTCTGACAGGTGTGAGATGATAACGCATTGTCGTTTTGATTTGCATCTCTCGTATAATTAGTGACTTTGAGCAGGTTTTCATATGTCTTTTGGCCTTCTGTATGTCCTCTTTCGAAAAGTGTCTATCTAGGTCCGTTGCCCATTTTTTTATTGGATTGTTCATCTTCCATTTGTTAAGTTTCATGAGATCCCTGTAAATGTTGGAAATTAAACCCTTATCGGTGGTATCATTGGCAAATATGTTCTCCCATGTAGTGGGTCTTCTTGTTGTTTTGTTGATGGCTTCCTTTAATGTGCAAAAGCTTTTTATTTTGATGTAGTCCCATTTGTTTATTTTCTCTTTAGTTTCCATTGC
Source organism: Myotis myotis (assembly GCF_014108235.1). Classification (NCBI taxonomy): domain Eukaryota; kingdom Metazoa; phylum Chordata; class Mammalia; order Chiroptera; family Vespertilionidae; genus Myotis; species Myotis myotis. The sequence goes on from NW_023416346.1 coordinate 86,559,613, forward strand.
CCTAGGAGCATTATCAGAGAAGAAATTTCTTCAGCATATGTTTGCGATTTCGCTGCCTGTGGATTCCTCTAGTATTTTTATGGTTTCCCGTCTTATGTTTAAGTCTTTTATCCATTTTGAGTTTATTTTTGTGTATGGTGTGAGTTGGTGATCTAGTTTCATCCTTTTGCATGTATCTGTCCAATTTTCCCAACACCATTTATTGAAAAGACTTGTATTGACTCCATTGTATGCTCTTGCCTCCTTTGTCGAATATTAATTGGGCATAGTGGTTTGGGTCGATTTCTGGGGTCTCTATTCTATTCCAGTGATCTATATGTCTGTTCTTGTGCCAGTATCAAGCTGTTTTAAGAACAGTGGCTTTGTAATACAGTTTGATATCTGGTATTGAGATCCCACCTACTTTGTTCTTTCTCAGGATTGCTGCAGCTATTCGGGGTCTTTTTTTATTCCAGATGAATTTTTGGAACGTTCGTTCTAGATTTGTGAAAAATGCCATTGGTAATTTAATGGGGATTGCATTGAATCTATAAATTGCTTTGGGTAGTATGGACATTTTGATTATGTTGATTCTACCAATCCATGAACACGGTATATTCTTCCATCTGTTTATGTCTTCCTCTATCTCTTTTTTCAGTGTCCTGTAGTTTTCAGCATATAAGACTTTTACCTCCTTAGTTAAGTTTATTCCAAGGTATTTTAATTTTTTTGGTGCAATGGTAAATGGGATTGCTTCTGTAGTTTCACCTTCTGTAAGTTCACTATTGGTGTAAAGAAATGCCATGGATTTCTTAGCATTAATTTTGTATCCTGCTACATTGCCGAATTCATTTATTAAGTCTAATAATTTTTTGATGTAGTCTTTAGGGTTCTCTATGTACAGTATCATGTCATCTGCAAATAAGGACAGTTTTACTTCTTCGTTTCCAATCTGGATGCCTTTTATTTCTTCTTCGTGTCTGATCTCTACAGCTAGTACTTCCAGTACTATGTTGAACAGGAGTGGTGAGAAGGGGCATCCCTGTCTTGTTCCTGTTTTTAGGGGGAATGGTTTTAGTTTTTGCCCATTGATTATGATGTTGGCAGTGGGTTTGCCATAATGGCTTTTATTATGTTGAGGTATGATCCCTCAATTCCTATCTTGCTGAGAGTTTTTATCAAGAAAGGGTGTTGGATTTTGTCAAATGCTTTTTCCGCATCAATTGATATGACTATGTGGTTTTTTTTCTCCCAATTTTTTTATGTGATGTATCACGTTTATTGATTTGTGGATATTGTACCATCCTTGCATCCCTGGGATAAATCCTACTTGGTCATGGTGTATGATCTTTTTGATGTACTGCTGGATCCGATTTGCTAGGATTTTGTTGAGGATTTTGGCATCTATGTTCATGAGGGATATTGGCCTGTAATTCTCTTTCATTGTATTGTCTTTATCTGGTTTTGGGATTAGGGTGATATTGGCTTCATAGAATGAGCTGGGAAGTGCTCCTTCCTCTTGGATCTTTTGACATAGTCTGAGGAGGATAGGTTTTAGGTCTTCCTTGAATGTTTGGTAAAACTCCCCTGTCAAGTGATCTGGCCCCGGGTTTTTGTTTGCTGGAAGCTTTTTGATTACTGCTTTGATTTCCTCCATAGTTATTGGCCTATTGAGATTTTGAGATTCTTCCTGGTTAAGTTTTGGAAGGTTGTATTTTTCTAGGAATATGTCCATTTCCTCCAGGTTGTCTAGTGTGTTGGAGTAGAGTTGTTCATAGTATTTTCTAATAATCCTTTGTATTTCTATGGGGTCTGTTGTTATTTCTCCTCTTTCATTTCTGATTTTGTTTATTTGGGTCCTCTCTCTTTGTTTCTTGGTGATCCTGGCTAGAGGTGTATCAATATTGTTTATCCTTTCAAAGAACCAGCTCTTGGTTTTGTTGATCTTTTGTATTGTTTTATTGGTCTCTATGTCGTTTATCTCCGCTCTGATCTTTGTTATTTCCTTCCTTCTGCTTACAGTGGGCCTTTTTTGTTGCTCTCTTTCTAACTCTTCGACTTGTAGAGTTAGGTCATTTAGTCTCATTGTTTCTTGTTTCTTACAGTAGGCTTGTAGAGCTATGAACTTCCCTCTCAAGACTGCTTTTGCTGTGTCCCATAGGTTTTGGATTGTTGTGTTTTCATTGTCATTTGTTGCCATGATGTTTTTTATTTCTTCTTTGATCTCACTGGTAACCCAGTCGTTGTTTAATAGCATGCTATTTAGTCTCCATGTGTTTGATTTTTCTGGATTGTTTTTGTTGTAGTTGATTTCCAGTTTTATGCCTTTGTGGTCTGAGAAGATGCTTGTTATGATTTCAATTTTCTTGAATTTGAAGAGACTTTGTCTGTGACCCAATATATGGTCTATCTTTGAAGATGACAAATGTGCACCTGAGTTGAATGTATATTTTGTGGCTTTGGGGTGAAATGTTCTGAAGATGTCAATTACTTCCATCTGATCTAGTGAGTCATTTAGGATTGATATTTATTTGCTGAGTTTCTGTTTAGAGGATTTGTCCCGTGGAGATAATGGGGTGTTAAGGTCCCCTACTATGATTGTATTGCTGTCAATCTCTCCCTTGATCTCCTCCAGAAGATTTCTTATGTATTTGGGTGCTCCTATATTGGGTGCATATATATTTACCAGAGTTATTTCTTCTTGTTGGACTGCTCCCTTTAGTATTATGAAGTGGCCTTCTTGATCTCTTTTTATGTCCTTCACTTTGAGATCTAATTTGTCAGATATAAGTATTGCTACCCTGGCTTTTTTTTCACTTCCATTGGCCTGAAAAACCTTTTTCATCCCTTCACCATCAGTCTGTGTGCGTCTTTTTTTCTGAGTTGGGTTTCCTGTAGACAGCAGATATATGGGTCATGTTTTCTTATCCACTCATTTACCCTATTGCTTTTGACTGGGGAATTTAATCCATTTACATTTAAAGTTATTATTGATAGAAACTTGTTAGTCGCCATTTTTGTTCTTTACCGCTGCATTCCTTCTTTGTTTCCTGTTTTTTCTATTTACAGCAGACCCTTTAGCATTTCTTGCATTGCTTGTTTGGTTGTAATAAACTCCCGTAGACCGTTTTTCTCTGTGAAGCTCCTGATTTGACCCTCAATTTTGATTGATAGCCTCACTGGGTATAGTATTCTTGGATACAGACCCTTCCTTTGCATGACTTTGTATATTTCATTCCATTCCCTTATTGCCTGATGTGTTTCTGTTGAGAAATCGGTCGCTAGTCTGATGGGGGATCCTTTGTAGGTAACTTTCTGTCTCTCTCTGGCTGCTTTTAAGATTCTTGCTTTGTCGTTGGTGTTTGCCAATTTAATTATTATGTGCCTTGGTGTCGGTCTTTTCGGGTTCATTTTGTTTGGGACTCTGTGAGCTTCTTGGATTTGTGTGAGTTTTTTCCTCCCTATATCAGGGAAATTTTCTGTTACTATTTCAAACAGGTTTTCTATTCCTTGCTCAGTTTCCTCTCCTTCTGGCACCCCTATTATTCGGATGTTGTTTGGTTTAGCATTGTCCCAGAGTTCTCTTAGGCTCTCCTCTTGCTTTATAATTTTTTTTTTCTAGAAGCTGCTCTGTTTGGGTATTTTTTTCTACCTTGTCTTCTAGCTCGCTGATGCGGTCCTCTGCTTCTTCTAGTCTACTGTTGATGCTTTCTATTGAGTTCTTTATGGCAGTGATGTCATTTTTCATTTCTTCTTAGTTTCTCTTCATTTCCTCTTGGTTCTTCTTCATTTCCTCTTGGTTCCTACACATATTGTTGAATTGGTCTTCCATTCTTTTCATCCACCTTATGGCCATTTCTCTGAATTCTTTCTCTGACAGGTTACTTGCCTCCATTGCCACCATTTCGTTTACTTCCTTTTCTGATGATGCCTGTTTTTCTTTCATATTTGGGTTGGTTCTTTGTTTCCCCATGATTTCTCTTCTCAAGGTGTTTGGTTATGTAGTTCTCTCTCTGCTGCGCTGATTCAAAGGCACAAAATACAACACAACAAAGCACAATGTACAAGGCACTGAACTAAATGCATTCATGATATTAATAACCCCAAATAAAGGTGACCCCCTAAGCGAAGAGAATTAGGGTATAAAGAAGAAAAAAAAAGATTAAAGAGAAAAATAAAAAACAAAAAGGAGTGCTGAAATGAGATTGGGAAAAGGGAGAGAAGAAAAAAACAAAAAGACAAAAAAAAACCAAAAACACAAAAACAAACAAACAAAAAAAACCCCCAAAAAAAACCAAAACCAAAAACAAAAAAACAAAAACAAAAACAAAAACAAACAAACCAACAAAAAGTAAGAGAATGAAATAGAGGTGGGGAAGAGGCTATTTGTATGGGGAGAAAACTCCAAGAGAACCGCAACCAATCTCAATGAACTCCAGCAGCAGATCCCTGGAGACTAATGCAAACTACAAACAACCACCAATATCAAGCGAGGCAAGGGAAAACAGAAGCACAAAAATAACCATATAAAGAAAAAGTAAGCAAAACAGAAAAAAGAAAATGAAAAACAAAACAATTTCCCACACAAGCATAGAAAAACCCAATAAACTCAAAATCAAGCAAACACTAGCAAAACAACAGAGAGAGAGAGAAAAAAAATTAGATAGTGAAGAAAGATAAGAGAGAGGTGTATATGGATTTAGAGCGAGGGATTGGAAATTAGATATATAAGTAGGGTGAAATTTAGACAGTGAGTAGAAAGAAGGAATACGGAATATCCAAAGCGGGAATAGGGTAAGAGAAACAGGACAACAAAAGAGGAAAAGTGGGGAAGAGAGTTTTGGCTTAAGGGTAAATGTGAGATAGAGAGAAATGATGCTAAAGGAACGATGAAAATAGAGTGTAGAACACTAATCCCAAAATAAAATAAAGAAAAATAAAAAAGTAAAAAATAAAAAATAAAATGACACTTGAAAAAATGGTAAAAGAATAGCAATAATACTGTTTAAAAAATGTAGTAATTAAAAAGGTAAAATCAAGTGATAAAAAAAAATAAAAAATAAAAAAATAATAAAATAGGTTCTTAATGAAATGGTGAAAAAAGAATTTTTAAACATTATATATATATATATATATATATATATATATATATATATATAATCTTAATATTCGGAAGTGAAGGTGCTTCAGATCTTCCACTCTTCTTTTTGGCACGCCTTAGTCCTGACAGGCATTCAGGGGAGTGTTTAGCTTCCCTGCGATACACTGTCCTTCGTGCAGTAAACCACAGACCTGATTTTAAGGCAGGTTGTATTTGTTTACCAGACTGCCTTTATTTGTGATCACAGAAGAGACAGTTCGTGGCTCTGCCTCTGGGTGGCAGTGTGTCTGGATTGACCTCCGAGGTAATAAGTCCTCTCTATCAGTAGGGTTTTTGGTTTTTTTTTTCCTCTATGGTATTTGGAACTGGTTTGGGAAAGACCACTGCCCAGAGCTGGTTCCTTGCCACTGCCTGCTGTTTCCCAGGCTCCCCAAAAAGAACTTTCCCTACAGGCTCTGCGAATGACCCCAACTGGGGAATCCCATGCACTGGGTTTAGTAATCAAATGCACGGATCTAAGGGGAACTGTAACAAGAGCCTGATAGTTGTGCGAATTTGCAAGCCTCCACCTTCCAGGTCTGCGCACAGTCTCCGCGCGCAGTCTCCGCGCGCCCACTCGCCCCTGGCACCAAGCAGCCAGCAGATTGGCAAAGTCCAGGGCTGCTCCTTTACATCCAGTCCAGCTATGGGCTCATTTTTCGCGTTCCCTTCTGCTAGCAGCCCTGTGGGGCCCCTTCCCCACTCGCGGGTCACGCTGGTCCCAACGGTTGCCAACTCTGTGGGATGCAGATTCCGCCCCGCGTGCGTGGGAGCTCGGTCCTCCCTCCAACCCGAACTGCAAACTGCACCTTTAGGGGATGTCCAACCTTTCCGTGAGAAGAAGCAGTGCTCATCTGAGTTCACGCTGTCACGCTGCTTGAGATCCCTTGTTTCCAGGTTAGTAGCTGGTCTCCGGATGCCAGCAACAACCACCCAAGATGGCGCAGTCTCTCTAGTCTACTTTTGATACTTTCTATTGAATTCTTTATTGCAGTGATGTCATTTGTTATTTCTCCTTGTTTCTTCTTCATTTCATCTTGGTTCTTACACATGTTGTTGAATGTCTCTTTTCACATTTTAAGCTACCTTATGACCATTTTTATGAATTCCTTCTCTGACATGTTGCTTTCCTCCATTTCGTTTACTTCCTTTCTTT